>NC_083338.1:36401865-36701865 GCF_019175385.1 Lycium barbarum
TATGAGGTTAAAATTAGGTGTCAATACTATGATTATCTTAACAAACTCATGCCTTGACTGATCATCATCTATGTTCCCTCTGGAGCAATTTGTGTGCACCATCCTCATTGTCATCTTTATTACCTTACTTGCTAATCATTTAATTCCACTTAAGTGTTGTCACTGGCTGTGTTTTGATATAAATATCTATCCCTAGAATATGACATTTGACTGCTATTTGTTTATGAGCTTGGCTCAAATCTGTTGCTACTCTTAAAGTTATATACTCTTGTTTTTTCTTGCTTGGGTGTATTGGTTAAAGAAAACTATGGTAGTTCGGGGTCGTCCAGGCCTTCTCGGTGTTAGCCATGCCTGGGGTTCTTAGAATCCCCTTGGAACTTGTGTGACATCGGGAGTGCAAGGCAAGGACTTAGTCCCCATGCCATAGGAAGTCTCCAACAAAAACAAATCGACTCAAGGAAGAATGGGGGCAAGTATAGAACAATATGAGTAATTTTCATGTTTTTATATAGGTATATTTTTTGTTATTTTAGTGATAAGATCAGTGTTTATAAACTAACCAGGTTCCGTTTCTTCCCCCCCCCCCCCCCCCCCCCCCCCCTCACTCTCATAGCCATTCGGGTCTGGTCAAAGCCTACCTATTGGGCCCAATAGAAAATTAATTCAAAATCGAGTCCGCGAAGGCGAAGAAACCAGCAAGGCGCGCAGAAGTCCCAACCATGGGTGAAAATGGGTAAACTAGGTGCTTGATACGCCCCTAGTCTAACTCTATGCCATTCTATTTCATTTTCATGTTGTGTGTTTAAAGCTGGATGTATTTTTAAAATTGTATCAAACTCATATTATAGTGGAAAATGTCATGGTTAGAATTAGCCATCTTAGGACAACGGTGCTTATACCGTTTAGATGACTTTAGGTCCCCAACGCATTTTCAAAACCTCGAGCAAACTTCAATGATTTTTTTAAGCTAAATATAAAAAATGAGATTTCATAAACTCCTTTTAATATAACTTGATGTTTTAGACTCCAAACGGTAAAAAACGATTATTGGTAACAAAAGCATTTTCCAGAGCTTAATAAGATTGCAAACTCCTCTTTAAAATAACTTGTTTTTCTTAAGTTTATATAAAAGAGATTCTTTTTACAACTACTTGAAATAAATTTTGGGCCTCAGCCCACGGATAATCTTTAATCAAAAGGGAAATTTTGTATCATTTACAAATTTCAGAAAATATGGACCAATTCCATGCTTAAACATTTAAAACTGGCAGGGACTAAAATTTGATAAAATAAGTATGTATACAACTCACTTTTCTCAGAAAATTATCAAAAACAAAGCTTTGCCTATGTTCGCGGTTTGGGCCAAGAAAAGGCCAAAAAAGACGAGTATATACAGCCAAGATATACTCTTTTAGACACATAAAATGCTATTTTATAACATAAAAACATAATTGTAATATAAACTTCCAGATAAGACTGAACGTACCAAAATGGATTGACACGAGCCAAAGTATGAGTATAACATAAACTTAATTCTATAAAAAGCAAAACCTATCTTTTCCCGTCATTTATGAAATAAACAATACTCCTTGTATATAAAAGCAGACTATTTATACACGGATATTATAAATTCAAAAACTACAATACCCTATATATAAGGGGAACATATTTAAATTCTTCCCAAAAATGATATGCAATTTACAAAATGATAGTTTCTTTTCGCGAGAATAAACACAAAATAGACAGTTCAGGCAAATACTCATACTTTAGAATTCGAAGGTCAATCGTATAGTATGGATCCTTAATAATTGGGTGTCTAACACCTTCTCCAGGGGATCATCAGAACCCCTACCTAGAACTCTGGATTGCGAAGGTTTGTTCACGGTATTTGAATAAACCATTCAAAACCAGTTTTCCTAATTTCCTAAAAATTAGGTGGCGACTCTTTTAAAACAAAGTCCAAAAAAGCACCAACGAATTCGTAGTAGCCTTTTATGCCTTAACACCGTGTAAAAAGTGAACGTTATAGGTGGCGACTCCGCTAGGGATTGACTGGTTCTAATCATAAGGGTTCCAAAATAATATGAGTTTTATTTGCCTTAATTATCTATGTGTTTACTTCTTTGCAATTATTAACTGTCATTGCATGCATATCATAACTCCACCACTCTTGGACTTATTTTACACTTTGTTCCAAAGGCGACTTCGCGGAGTACGCGATTGTTCCTTCGCTATAAAACCATATTTGTCTTTTGGAACCATTATGAGGTCGTCCAACAACCCTAATCGTTCAGCCCCAGTTGTCCGCTCGGGTTCCCGGTCATTCGTGAAAAATCACTCTAGTAAAACTAGGATAGAGCTAAGCCAAATCCTTACTTAACTAGAGCATTTATACCTAGAAGGGCCTTGGGTATCTTAGACCTACCTAAGGCCCATTAAGAATGACTACCCCACATTCGGACAGTCTATGACCCTAAAAACACCGCATCTTATTTATGTGCTATATGGAAACATGCTCGTGCCTATGTGATGAACTATTGATCCTACGGGGATGGGGCAACTTAACCGTGTTTTGTTTTTTCGATGGAATGAAGAATCCATTTTGACATCATCACTGAGGCTCCAGAATTGTTGAGGGCCTGGTATGAATGGTTGGGTGATACTCACCAGAGAACGATCAACTGCACTTTAGGACATTTTCCCTCTATTATGATGATGAAAGGTCGCCCGGAGCTGATAGAGGTATTGGCAGGGTGTTGGGATGATAAAGAAATGTTGTTTAATTTCGGTGATATTGAAATGACTCCTACCCTAGAAGAGATTAAGGATGCCATAGACAGCAATGGAACCTGTCTGAGGATATAACACAAACCAGACCACAATCTATTATTCCACATAAGCCCACCGTCCGCCAGATCATGAGATTTCTTGCTTTGACCGAAGCGCCCTAGGCGCAACGGCCCACTGTAGCCTTCAGAGATCTATACCGAAGATTCAGAGACGCCACTGGATACACCCTATATAAAAGAGAATTCAAGAGCAGAGAAGAGTGGGAAACCACTAGACCTTTAGCCTTCGCCATAGCTTTGTTAGGCATTATGGTTTTTCCATTAGACGAGTCATTGGCCATAGACACAAACGTAATATACCTGGCCCATGCGATCTTCCCTGGAATAACCAAAGATCAAGAGATGAGGTATTTTGACCTAGCACCCATCATATTGGCCGATATCTTTCAAGCTCTAAACAAGTGTCGAAATCGTTTCCGATACTTCCAGGGATGTAATATGTTGCTGAAATAGTGGATCATCAAACACCTTCACATGGCTAAAGAAGTTCAGGGTTGGAGTCGACAGAACCAGGTAGATCACCTCGTGAATTACTGTCCAAATCTAGGGTTTATGTTTGAAATTCCTGGGTTGAGTTTTCTATCGGCTTCACTGAAGATCGGATCCATTAGATGTTCCCTAATTTTATATCTGAGACTGTGGTAGCCCGAGGCAAGAATTGCCCAATTGTGCTACTAGTTAGGGTCCAAGGAATCCATCCAGGGTTTTAAGATGATTTGGCAAGAGGCAAGTGATACCTCAGGTAGAAAACTCTGAGCAATTCATCATTGAGCACGCCGAGCACAAAATCAAGCACGCTGGGATCCAAATACTCTAGCTCCGGAAAGGCTCAGAGCAGGGTGTGACCCAGGGTATCGTGCATGGCTACAGGGACACTTGGATCTTACACCTGCACTAGAGCCCGCACCTCCCCAGAAAGCCCAAGAAGAAGAGCGTATGAAAGAATTCTTAGAAGGCACAGATGAGCATTTGGCTAGAATCTTGGAAGAAACAGACTCGGTGATTATCAGAATGGAGCTATATCAAGCACACCTTCGTATCCAGACTACCCTTCGAAGGGTCAAGAAGGCCAGGACGAGCCAGGCGTCAACATTGGCCGCTAGAGGACCTTCTTGATTGTTGATTTTCCTATTTTTTTTATATAAGCCCTATGTCGGCTTTGTCATCACTATTGTAATCCCTTTGGGAAAGATATTATTGTTTATTGTTATTAATTATGATGGCTTTTTCGGGGAAATAGTTCACCTTCACAAATAGCACCTACATGTTTCAAATGACTAGCAAAGCCATCACTCAATAGGCCTTAGGAACACAAGTAGCATAAATACCTGTAAATTATGTGCTTATCTGGTACGTTTTCGCATGCTTACCTACTATGTGTATGATCGTATATTAAGCATGAGTCTAATTAATCTGATAATCTATACTACATACTAAAAAGAAAAACCATGAGGCTTGTAAACTTACCTGAACTTATCTCCCCTAAAGGTTGACTTACAATGACGAATCAAGAAGGGTAGGAAGCACGGACTTTAGGGGAGACAGTTGAGATGCTGCGAGGCAAAGTACTGCAAATGGAGAAACACCTCCAAGAAATAGGAAAGAAGATTGAGGAGGTAGATGGATTACCAGACATGGTTGGGAACCCACTGGAAGGCATACCCCAAGAACAATACTATGAAAATGTCCCAGAAGAGGTGAGGGAGTTGGTGCTAAACTACATACCACAAGAAAGAAGACCTGTGCCACCCACAGAGGGAACCCTATAGGGAATCAATGAGGAACAAGGTGCCGGTTCAGACTCATGGGTGTTCACACCAAACCCACAGGAAGAAATAAAGCCCCAAAAAAGGGACCCCGAAACCGTTGAGGAAGAATAGCCGAAGGAAGAAGAAGAGCTGGAAGAAGAAGAAAAAGAAGAAGAGCCGGATAAGTAGCTATTTTAGCCACGGGAGCATAAGTATCAAAGCAGTCAACGTCGTGCTTTTAGGTAAAATCCCTAACTACAAAGCGAGCCTTGAATTTATCCACGGTACGGTCTACATTAACTTTTTCTTGAACAACCATTTACCATCTATGGGTTTGCAACCGGGAGGAAGGTTTGTTAGGATCCAAGTATTATTTTTCATAATGGAATCTATCTCATTTGGATAGCCTCCATCCAGAGATTTTTATGGCCTCACTGTAACGACCCATTTGGTAGTTATTGAACTCCTCCTTGAACCCCGTACAAAAGTCAAGCTTCATGTTATAAAAGGCTAGGCTTATTAAAAGTCTCGCGTAAAATTAGAATGGGAGTCAAATTTGTAGAAGTAAAAACTATGAGCCCCGGGTCAAGACCCTTCGCCGCACGGCCCAGTTACTGCCGCAGCGGGTCCGCTGTAGCAGGAAGCCCACAGCTGCATAGAAGGAGTGTGGGCCACATCCCTATAAATTCCTTATTTTGAAATTTTGTCCCACTTTTCTCCAAAACCTTATTCTAAGCCGACTTCTGTGAGGGTTCTTGGATAGGATACCTAAGAAACTTCACCAGGTAAGCCTCCAAACATCCTTCCTGATTACAATTCATAAAAGAAACTCTTCCCACAGATAAAACTTGTCCCTAAAAGTTAATAAAAGAGAAAGACATGATGCATGTATGATTGTTATGTAACCCTTGTACTCGTGTTAGTAAATTCCTAGGGTTCTCGATCAAGCTTCGGTTCAACAATGCGGTAAGGAAAGGTTGCTGTCACGTTCGTACTAGCTGCTCGACATCGAGGTAGGTTATGGTTTACTTGAGTTAGAATTTGATTAGTGAAACGTATATATGACATAGAATTGATGGGAGAAAGCCTGATTAGGTCTTCGGACAAGGAGTTCAGTTGGACATACGATAGGTTGATATTGTAGCATAAAAAAGGGTTGTAGCAGTGAGAAACTTAGTTAATTTTTCTAAGAGAGATATTAGATTTGCATGTATTATCATGGAAGGTCTAGAATAGTTGGGCTTAATGCGATGATAAATTGTTCTTAGTATAGGATGGATTACACTATGTTAGGTGGCGCGTATTCCACTATTGTAACTTCCGTTGTAGGTATACATGATTAAGTTCTAGTATGACTTGTGGTAATTCGATTAGTACATCACCACTTCTGGCGTCACCGCATGTTTATGATTTGATTATGTTTGGCTGTGACATAATGGATAATGGCATGAAATTGAAATTGCTGATAATATATTGTGATGGATAATACTAATAGTAATTGAAGATGGAACACATACATCTATGTAAGGCACATTTGACAGGGGGTGACGATGTAGCCTTGTTGTGACTCGTAATCTGAGGTTTGTTCCGGAACGAGTAGTACATGGACACCATGGGTCCCCTACAGGTCCTGGCTATTTGGGGAAAACATTATGATTTAACATGTGTGTACATGGTTGGTGAGAGGCTACCTTTATTTCATTGTACTTCCGTAATTAATTCCTTTTTTGTATATAGCTACGTGTATATATATTGTTGATAGTGTGCGTGAGTCTTATGGTATTACATCACGGTATGATTCACTTTCAAGATTTCAAGGGTTGAATCCTTTCATGGTAAAGTAATTGCGGTTTCTCTTGCATGTAATGTTTACATCATGAAAGGATAAGAATGGAATACTTAAATTGGGAGTTCCGTTGTTCATGGGCTGTTGATAATTGTTGTAAGGAATAATCTATAAGTAAATAGTATTCGAGGGTTGTTTAGTATCACATTACCATTGTATTTGTTGGTTAATTAATAAGTCGCCGTGTTGTCGGAATAAAAGGGGAATGTAATCGGTGACGATAGAACGAAGCGGTATGAAGAGCTGTCCTAATTTCTTATTTTTAAGTTTTGAATGTCTAAGAGTCTGAGATATACATTAGGTCATTGGGTTATGTCATTCCTTATCATGCAATTAAATAAGTGATAATAATAGAGGGGCTCGGAGTAATGTCATGGTGCATTGTTATTTCGTGGGAATAGCTAATAAGCGTAATAGTTAATTATCATATATGTTTATTTTGTATAATTTTGTATTATATTGCGTGAACTAAGCTTAGTCGACCTATGATGCTTACCAGTACGTGTGGTGTATTGATACTACTCTAGCTACATTCCTTTTGGGGTGTAGGTATGTTTCAGGTTATTGCTGAAGGTTTCACTAGCTGATTAGTGGACATCTCCCCACAGCTTTTCTCATCTCATTCCAGGCAGAAGTTGTGTCATTTAATTTTCGCTCTATTCCTTGTATTATAGAAGCTCTTGTACATGTCTAGACTAGGTCCCAGAAACTGGAAAGTTTTCTTTTGATTGTATTAAAAAGGGATTATGATATTTCCTACCTACACCTTACGTTAGTAGCTATATAGTTTTAAAGATCAGTAGTTAAATATAGGTTGGTTGGTAAGGGTTCACTTACTAAGTGATAATACGGTAGGTGCCCGCGCGATCCATAACTTGGGTTGTGAAAGTTGGTATCCAAGCCTAGGTTACCAGTCTCACATATTACAAGAGCTGTGCCTGGTAGAGTCTCGTGGAATGGTTTGTTGACGTCCATACCCATCCACGGGAAACTATTGGGGCATCTAGGAATCTTTCTCTTCTTTCATTCCTATCGTGATATTTCAGTTTCTCAAAAATTCAGGTTGAGTCCAATTGATATCTAGATGATTCCAATTGGTATCTCAATGAGTCAAATTGGTATCTGCCGATATGTATATAGTGTAATTATCAATAGTGTCCGGTCACAAACGTGTATGTCTGTAAGTAGACGATTGTGTGCAAATTATCGAGTCTTCCCCGTACTTTGCAAAATTCTGGCCCACTGTGTCAGTTTCCTCGCTCAATGGGTCTGTCATCACGACAAGTGTGTCCGCTGCGATGGACCCACAATTTCCCTTCACCTCATCGCCACGAAACATGTCTCGCAGTGACGAGACCTCTGCAGCGACGAAACGTCCACTGCAGCGAAGACCAATCAGTAGCCAGAAGACCTATTTCCACATTTTTCAGACCTGTGCAATTCAGCCTAAACCAAGCAAAACATCGATATCCTAAACATAACCTTGCACAAAACATCTAGCCCTATGAGGGTAATTGTCTTACAAAACCATCGAAACACAAACATTTAGCAGATCACGAGAAATAACGGAATAAAAGTTGTCCAAGCATCCAAAACACAAACCCAAAACAAAAGGAAATATTATCTGAAAGTAAGCCCTACGCGGGTTGAAATAACCATGCTAAAATGTGGAGGGGGGATCACTAGTTCCTTGGCATGCTGGACGCCTCGCCACTACTGGTACTCAAGCTACTAGAGACGTCAGTGTCTAGGCTAGACTTCCTTAGGGAGAAGAACTACTCGGCGTCGGCCTTGGTCACCTTAGGGAGCCTGGACCGCTTGATTTCTTTCCACATCTAAGAAAAAAGCTTGTCCCGGGCCGTGTTCTTCTTCTTCTCAGTGTCAGGATCCTTGCAGATCTCACCATGGGGCTCAACTAAATAACCATACACACTCTGGAGGACGTCCACCGGATCCTGCATCTTGGTCTGGGTGGCCATGTACTTCTTAATTTCATCCGGGCCAAATCCACTGGCGCCAGCGGTACCACTAAATTAACCCACCACAAAAAAGGTCATGTCTAACCTATTATCACACCCCCCATAGTGGCCAGCTCAGACTTTATCTGCTCAAGGGGACCTCAGAGCTAGGAAGCATCACCCCTATCTCCTCTTGCTCGCCATCACGGTCCTCTCTACTAGAGCCAATCCTCTTCCTCTTTGTTCGAGATCTGGAGCCCTTCACTCTGAATGGGTCAAAGTCCCCATCAGAATGGACCCAGATATCATTGTGCTCCCTTAGGACACCAAACCGCTCACATAGTAAGGTAATAAGAGTGGGAAACAGCAGACCCGGGCCTGGCTTATCCAGAAAATTTCTCAACTCTAAAATCACCTGATTATCCATATTCACCTACTCCCCGTCTAGTACGCAAGCCACCATTAGAGCCCGTGGATAAGAGACATCATTAATACAAATCGAGGGGTGAACTCGGGGAGACATGAGTTGCAGCCACCTCCTAGCATCAACAGTGAAGTAGTTGGCCTTAATCCCAGTCCGGCTATTAGCCTAAGTAACCTTACGCCTTTGCGACTCCACCACCAAGGTGTTCACAAGCCACTTCCCATTGCCCTCTTGATCCTTGGCATTCATGGCATCATCGGAGTGCTTGTCAAGCCCGTAAAGATCATTGATCATCTCCGCACCAAATGGTACCCTAACACCCCAAAGAATGACTGCCGGATCGGGGAGGGTCAAATCCGCTGTCGGGAGCATAGCCTAAAATTCCCTAACCCAGTGAGCATTGTACTTATCCGGGGACTTCACAAATTTAGTCCACTTGATTTCATGGAGGCGATTATAAAATTAGGTGGCAACTCATCTACCTGGTCCATAATGAAACCCTGCTCGGGTAGTATCCCCTTCATCTTTTGATCCAAAAAATGCCTCTTACACAGGCCAGTGACAAATTGGTTGTAGAAAGGAGGAAAATTGGGGTTTGGGGCAACAGGAAGGGTACCTTGCTCTTTAACCATGGCTTAGTTAAAATAAGTACCTGGAAAAGAAAGACGACATTAGTTTTATATTCACATAGGGTAACGAAGACAGGGTGGTATAAAACTAGATTAACCATAAAACGGGAGCAAAAGTTTAGGTTCTGCCCAAAATCTTCCGCTACAGCGATGAGAGTCCCGCTGCAGCGGGCTCATCCCAGTGAAGAAGACCTTCGCCGCGATGACTATTTGCCAGGTCAATGCCTTTCATCATGATGAGCTATCTCACGTCACGACGGTTCCGCTGCAGCAAGATCCCGACGGCTGCAGCGAAAGCCTATTGTCCTAAAACCAGAAAACCCTTATTTCAAAAATAGAACTCCAAAATTTTTGCCAATACCAATGGATTTCAACCCAGATTAATTAGTATACCAATGTGCAAGTACTTTCCACCCACTAAAACATTTTTTAACAACTGTATGACTCCAGATTTTGAACAACAACAAAAAGGTGTAAAACAACTACCCATCCCAAAAACAAAGTTTTACACCAACATTCACAGCACATCTTGAGTAGGAAATGATTTTAAGACTATGGGGACGTTAAATAACATGTATAACCTGAGTTCAACCCCAACAAATCACAAACTCACATTCTCCACAAATCTAAAGTTTTTCTAGATAGACTTAACATGGCTAGTTTATTTTAACCACCCAAGCATGGAAAGGTTAGATTTTCGCAATAGAATAAGAAATAATAGGGAAAAGTGTGAAGAACATACCTTGAAGGCTGATAAAAATGGTGAAGGTAGAGTGACCCTTTGAGATGTTGATTCTTGTGTTGTTGTGGCGAGAAAGTGAGGAAGAGAGAAGAGAGTGAGGGGTGTTTATAAAGGAGAGTGAATATGGAGAGTTAGGGGGAATAATGGGGAATGGGGAGAGTAAAAATGGATGGAATGTTAAATGAGGAGGGGGAGGAGTTTTAACCCCTCCCTAAACTGTCGGGTCTGTTTTAAAGGGGTTTTCGCTACAACAATCTCCTTCTCGATGCAGCGAGCCCACCGCAGCAAGGGACCAGCCGCTGCAGTGGTCCGCGCCCAAAAATTTTCGCCCTTTTTCCAGCGTGGTTTTGTGTGCACTGTGTATTCTAATATCCTTTAGTTCCAATAGCGTATTCCACCCTAACTAGACCCAGACCCAATCCATAAGGTAAAATGCTCCAGCTATTGACCTTGCGCAATGAATCAACATTCCATCATCTCCACCACTCTAGACTGTTCGGGGATGAACGACTGCTTAATTGGTATCTGATGTAATGACCTATTTGGTCATTATTGAAATTCTCCTTGAACCCCGAACAAAAGTCAAGCTTCGTGTTATTAAAGGCTAGGCTTATTAAAAAGTACCGCGTAAAATTAGTATGGGAATCAAATTCATAGAAGTCAAAATAGTTGGCCCAGGGTCAAGACCCTTCACTACAGTGGGTTCGTTGTAGTGGGAAGCCCACCGCTGCAGCGAAGGAGAGTGGGCCAGATCCCTATAAATGCCTTATTTCGGGATTTTGTCCCACTTTTCTCCAAAACCTTATTCTAAACCGACTTCTGTGAGGGTTCTTGGATTGGGTGCCCGAAAAACATCGCCAGGTAAGCCTCCAAACATCATTCCTGGTTACAATTCATAAATTAAATTCTTCCCATAGATAAAACTTGTCCCTCAAAGTTAGTAAAAGAGAAAGACGTAAATCATGTATGATTTTTATGTAACCCTTGTACTCGTGTTCGTAAATTCCTAGGGTTCTCGATCAAGCTTCGATTCAGCAATGCGGTAAGGAAAGGTTGCCCTCACATTCGTAGTAGCTGCTCGGCATCGAGGTATGTTATGGTTTACTTGAGTTAGACTTTGATTAGTGAAACGTATATATGACATAGAATTGACGGGAGAAAGCATGATTAGGTCCTCAGACAAGGAGTTCGGTTGGACATATGATAGGTTGATATTGTAGCATTAAAAAGGGCAGTAATTAGAAACTTAGTTAATTCTTCTAAGAGAGATGTTACAGTTTCATGTATTATCATGGATGGTCTAGAAGAGTTGGGCTTGATGCGAAGATAAATTGATCTTAGTATAGGATGGATTACAATATGTTAGGTGGCGCGTACTTCACTATAGTAACTTCCATTGTAGGTATGCATGATTAATATTGAGTTCTAGTATGACTTGTGGTAATTCGATTGGTGCATCACTGCTTCTGGCGTCACCGCGTGTTTATGATTTGGTTATGTTTGGTTGGGACATAATGGATAATGGCTTGAAATGGAAATTGCTGATAATATATTGTGATCTGATAGTAATTGAAGATGGAACACATATATCTATGTAAGACACATTTGACAGGGGGTGACGATGTAGCCTTCTTGTGACTCATGGTCCGAGGCTAGTTCCGGAACGAGTGGTACATGGACACCACGGGTCCCCTACAAGTCATGGATATTTAGGGAAAACATTACCATTTAGCATGTGTGTACATGGTTGGTGAGATACTACGTTTATTTTGTTGTACTTTCGTAATTAATTCCTTTTTGTATATAGCCATATATATATATATATATATATATATATATATATATATATATATATATATATATATATATATATATATATATACACACACACATATATTGATGGTGTGCGTGAGTCTTATGGCATTACCTCAAGGTATGATTCCCTTCCAAGATTTCAAGGGTTGAATCCTTTCGTGGTAAAGTAATTACGGTTTCTCGTGCATGTAATGTTTACGTCAGGAAAGACGAAGAACGGAATACTTAAATTAGGAGTTCTGTTCTTCATGGGCTGTTGATAATTGTTGTAAGGAATACTCTATAAGTAGATAGTATCCAAGGGTTACTTAGAATCGTATTACCATTGTATTTGCCGGTTAATTAATAAGTCACCGTGTTGTAGGAATAAAGGGGTAATGTAATCGGTTACCATAGAACGAAGCAGTTTGAAACGTTGTCCTAATTTCTTATTTTTAAGTTATGAATGTCTAAGAGTCTAAGACATACATTAGGTTGCTGGGTTATGTCATTCCTTATCATGCGATTAAATAAGTGATAGTAATAGAGGGGCTCCGAGTAATGTCATGGTGCATTGTTATTTCGTGGGAATAGCTAATTAGCGTATTTGTTAATTAACATATATGTTTATTCTTTTTAGTGTTATATTATATTGTGTGAACTAATCTTAGTCGTCCTATGATGCTTACCGGTACGTGTGGTGTACTGATACTACTCTAGCTACATTCCTTTTGGGGTGTATGTATGTTTCAGGTTATTGCTGAAGGTTTCACTAGCTGATTGATGGACATCTCCCTATAGCTTTGCTCATCTCATTCTAGTCAGAAGTTGTGTCATTTAATTTTTGGTCTATTCTTTGTATTATAGAAGCTCTTGTACATATCTAGACTAGGTCCCGGTAATTGGAAATTTTTCTCTTGATTTTGTTAAAAATGGATTATGATGTTTCCTACCTACACCTTATGTTAGTAGCTAAATAGTTGTAAAGAAGAGTACTTAAATATGGGTTGGTTGGTAAGAGTTCGCCTACTAGGTGATAATACGGTAGGTGCCCACGCGATCTGTAACTTGGGCCGTGAAACTCACTAAAAGTAGTGCGATCATTTTCCATATTATGACTATAAGAAATTTCATTTTAATTATTATAAGTTGAGCCTTCTATTAAATAGATGTATAAATCATCCTCATATACCTTTTCTTTTCTAACTCTCTTACTCCTTCTTACTTCAACAATGTCATCTTGAGTTTCATTATCTTGAGAGATTGATGGTTGTCAAGTAGAAGGATTTGGATCACTCGAAAAAATATCTTTTGGTCTAGGAATTGACATAAATCGAGTTTCATCAAAAATTGCATCTCTTGATTCAAGGACTGTATTAACCGAGTACGAATCTGTCACGACCCAACTCTTGGGTTGAGCAAGCACCCACACTAACCCTCCGCGTGGGTGAACCCTTCCCTTATACTTAACCGTTTTTAATTATCATATGCGAAAATTATGTAATGAAAGAAGTCTCAATATCATAAATAAATACTAATAAGTGCAGAAATACAAAGAAATACCTAAGGATCTAGTCAAGTCATAGTACAAGAGCTTCTAAGTGTACAACTTGAATAAAAGTTACAACCACAACCTGAATACTACTTTTGTTTAGAATGGAATTAAACAGAAAAGTCTAGATGAACTCCATGAGATCCTTAAAGGCTAACTGAATCTCGCTTATGTAACTGGAACAACTCTACCCCCGAAAAAGGTGTATCAGGAGTAATATCAGTATAAACACTATGTACTAGGAGGTATCATAGGCTGACAATAATTAGTTTACATATATAAAAGATAGAAACTAACAAGTAGATATGTAAGCAATCAAGGACAGTCACTAAGCATATTCAAGCAAGATTTGCAGTAATAGGAACTACAATACATCTCATTAATCTCAGGTCATAGCCTAGGTGGAAGCCTCTAGTCCACGAATCCATCAAGTCACTAAGTAAGTATTTAACAAGCACAGAACAACTCAAATGAATCATCAGCCAACGAATCAGTGCAAAAATTTACCATGCAATGATATAAATGCAGTAAATAGAATCAATGATATGAATGGATGAAGTGAATGAGTGCATATGCAATTCAATGCAATGCACGGGCCAACTGTCGTATACCGTACACACATGCTACGGACGGAAATCCTCAATGTCTAGATATTCATGACCCATGAGGGACCCGTGGAGTCCATGTACCACTCTCACGATCCCGACAAAGACCACGGGCATCGGACACTCTCACAATCCCATCAAAGACCTCGGGCATCGCACACTCATCTCTCTTTTATGTTGTCCGATGAAGACCTCAGAGACTACACTCTCTCACTTATCATCATCAGTACCAAGTCACAGTTCATATCAATGTATCATGAAAAATGAGGATGAAAGCCATGCATAATATCATTGCCAACAGTAAATCATAATCAAGATCTCGTTCGTGTCTTATCATAAGTACACATCACAATTCAGGCCCACTCTCGTTATCCTTCCTTTTTTTGATGATATGTGAAATACAAAAGAGATAGATGAATGCAAAACACAAAGGAAACAATCACATATGAAGTATGGAATGCATGTTGTGCACTTTCTCAGCCTCAATTAGACACATCGATCAAAAAAGTCCTCATATTTATGTTATAATATGTAGATCAACATTCCAATTCTCAGTAACAACATTCATCTTTCGTATGACAATGGGATAACAAGAGGGATACGGGAAAGTATGTCAATCACAGTAGGGTGACAGGCCTAATCATAAAAAATCATGGCGACGGGCCCACATAGTCAATCAACAATACCAACCTAAGAATATCTATCTCAACTTCGTATCCGAAGGCTTAACATGCTTTCCCCATCAATAACTAACTTCTATATATGTTTCGCTAATTGGAGTCTAACTAAAAGGTAAACCGTAACAAACCTCAATGCCGAGAAAGTGCCACAAACTATCCCACGAGATTCTTTCCCTTTCAAAGAGCTTTTGAATGTTCAAAGTCTATTCAACAATGCAATCTACATTATAAATAGAGACTAATGATACCTATATTGCCATAAAATTATTTGAATCGAAAAACAACCCTTAAAAAGGAAATCCGGACCCACAAGGGCACAACTGTAATTTCGACGAAAAATCGAGTTCAATATAGTCAAAATTGTACTCTATGAGTGTAAACGAGTCCAATGATACCCATATTGCTGTACTTTAATTCGAAACCCAAAAAGGTAACCCCGAGCCTCTAAAGGCAAAACTGAATTTTATTTCAAAATTGGTTTACCCATAGCTTAATTAGTCTAAATCTAGAAAATCCATTCAAAAAGCCATCATCTTCATCCTCAAATTCATTATTTATCACTTTTCAACTTTTGGGTTCAAAACCCCAATTTCTATAATCCAAACACGGATATAAATGATAACCAATGAAATTAATCATAGGGAAACACCAAAATAAAGGTTATATGCTTAACCCCTCGTTGAGACGAGAACAACACCGCTAAAATCACCTCAATCCGAGCTCCCAAACTTGTAAGAAAGTAACTAAATCTATTAGATTATCATGAAGCTCACTTTTGACAAGCCCAATAAATCTTGCGATATGTCACCAAAGATAGCCTTTTGAATCACCCAATTTGGCCTTAAAATGAGAGAGATATGATGTTTTCAAGTTTTGAATGAATATAGAAAATTGAAGGACGACCTTAGGAGCAAAATCGTATTTTTCAACAAAAATGTCACTAGAAAATCAACAACAGCAAAATTTAGAAAGAAAGGCCATATCTCACTCACACGACGACGAAATGCGATGATTCTTGTTGCTATAGTTCCAAAATTACGATATGGATCTAACGGTTCTTCAAAACACAAAACAAAGGTTGTTTGGTAATTATAGTACCCTTGTTTCTCAAAATGACGGCAAAACAAAAAACAAACACTATACAACTCAAACACATCTGAAACTCATCGAAATCTAACCAAAATTTGCGGACAAGTCCAAAATCATCATACGAACTTTTTGGAACTTTTATAATATCGACACGCGGTTGTGTTGACCCGATGTTGACCGTGGTCAACTCCAATTACTTAACTTAACTACTTTCTCAACCAATGACCCAAATCGCTCCCGACCCTTCGGAAATCGAACCAATGACTCCACTAAGTCATAAATCACATTCAGGACCTAACAGAACTATCAGAAATCAATTACGGACGCAATTACCCAAAAGTCAACTTGTGGCCAACTATTTTTCACTTATTAAACATAAAAACTTCTAAATTCCTCAAAATCATCCAAGACTCATCTGATCACCTCGGGGACCGTTCTACCTATCCCTATAAGTGAAAAACACTCCAACGACGCTAGGGAAAGAGTCAACAGGGTTAACGAGGCTAAAATGCCTAAACGACCAAACGGGTCGTTACATCAAATACCAATTAAACTATCGTTCATCCTCGAACGATATGGGAATTACGAAAACCAATGAGTAACCTAGGGATCTTTATTATAAACACACTGAGCCTTTACGGGATAAAAATACACCAACAGCCCCGCTTGTTCATCTTATCAGTCAAAACTTTCTTTAACTTAGCTCAAAGACCCAAATTTCCATATTTTCCATACTCGAAATTTCTTTCACCAATGATCCCATATATTTGAACTGGCTCCGCTTGAATTCCCTAATTTTGATTATAACCACACCTCTAATTGTTATCGATTGGTTCCACAATTATCCCTCAAACAACACAATCCTTTCGATGTAGCCACAAACCATTGCCCCCCTTTATGCCGGTAAAATATTTTTATCCTACAAATCTTTCTTTCACACCTTTCAAGGCAGTCATTCGCACCAAGATTCCTTAGAAACCTATAGACACACGCCACAAGACCAATCATTACTTCCGTTTTCCTGAAAGGATCCTTGTTTTATCTGAGAAAATGCTAAGCAATTTCATCAAAAACATGTCTTATTCAACGCCAATTGTGCTAATACCAATTCCGTAGAAAATCAACAGAGCATCTCAAAGACTTCCCATAACCATTTGTACCTCCTCAATACAATGCTAAGTCCAGGTGCAAACCATTATAGCTGTCTGAATAATTGACATCTGTAACGCAGCATTAATCCCACTTGCAACCTTCAACGAGACCCGGTAACACTGCCATATCTCAATTCTGAACCTAAATCCATCAAATCCGTAAAGTTGATTTTCTAGAATACCCATAAGTGTTTCTGGTAATATACACATAGTCCACCGCTCTATTTACACAATTTTGACCTGGAATCAAATGCATAACTTCCCGATTATCACCAATGGTCACCCGAACCGACTCCAAACCTTCACGAAACCAGTCATAGTCCTTTCACATATCTATGGCAACAAATTCTAATCCGTTTCTCATGTATAATCAATCGTGTCCATCATCCTCGACTCCAAAAACAGAATTCTATCCAAGTCGTCAACTTAGTAGTGAAAAACCATACCTTAGGATTGCAATCTTCATGTTTCTGAACTTTTACCTAAAATCTGACCGAATCCTATGAATTCTAAAAACATCAAATTCGCCTCGGGCTTCCTCTTAACACGCTCACAACTCTGATCACTTCAACGTAAAACATGCGACCTCAATTAATACACTTTTAATCGTCGAATCTTCCACTGTAACATCTTGACACACCCTCAACAATTCTGAAAGTGTCAAATCTTGCAATCTCTGCACTAAACCTCGTGCAACTACTTCCATTTCTTAATATCCAAAATGCTCTCCCAAGCTAATCAGTAATACTTACAACATAATCCATTAAATAATTACCCTTTATAGCAATATCACATATACATTTCAACCTCGAATTTTTAATTATGAAAAAAAAATTAGAGAGTCCATTAGTTCACGAATCATGACAAAAATTTTATCTCTCTAAATAGAAATCAAAATTGAATTATAGGAAAGAAAGAATAAAAAAGAAAAAAAGAAGAAAAAAAATCCCTCCTTTTTGCTTTTGCAATACTACCACAAATACAGTTCTCGAAAATATAACTCTAGCCTTCAAATTATAGAGATTCCCAAAATTTTCTTCCCGTTAGACTACTTTAGCTCATCCATTGAAGAGTGCTACGGAATTATCCATCTTGGTACAACACAAGCCACTTCCTAAAAATCTTAACATGTCGGTGTCCTGAAATTCACTTCTAATCAGCCATTGATCACGAAACCTCATGGAACTTCGTCACAACACTCAGTCCATTATTGTAGAATTCCTTCTTTAAGGGTACTTAACAATCACACCTCCTCTGGAAGACGCAGGACATCAACACCACAATCCATACCTGACCCAAGTAATATCGTTGCTTCGAATCTGAATCCCTTCCTTCTCCCAAAATGTACTTCATTTATTCTGATTCTCGATTAACTATGCCTTAATCTTAATTCTTTAATTTATTTGTTCCATTCAGATCACACTCATCGCCACCGACCGACCATCACTCGAACCCACTCAAAAAGTATACCGCAAAATCACATATCATGCCAAATAGCTTAATCAACCCTAGAGATAGTATTATGCCGCTTACTCAACAACCAAGAGTTTTCTTTGCGTCACTCGAACTTCAAATTGAGAACCACTCTAAATTCGGCGTAGTGCACAAACCATTCTTCAAGATGTCTTCCCACTAGAAGTTACTGACTAACACTGGTTATCCCAACAAGAAACAATCATCGTCGATGCAATATGCAAAACCACCACTAAGCTGATTCATAATTCGTAGCGCGATCCTTAATTTTTGAACCAGAATGCCTCTAATCAAATCGTGTGGTTATCCCTCTACTTCGATCATAACACCAATGAAAAAGGAGCTTGCCAAAACTTAAACAACATATACAATTCCCACACCCTTTGTCCAACATTATATGCAACACCCGATAACTCCTTGAGTACTAATACTTCACACTCGCCTATCATTAGAGTCATTTTAATTAGTCAACCACTGGCTCCCATTGGCCTACGACATAACCGAACATGCCAACTCATCCCTGAACCCTTACATCTATTCTAAAATATATAGCCGCAACATAACTCTCAAATCAACAAGCTCTTGATTCAAACGATCCCCTTACCAATTCTCTGAACACAACGACCCTGCGAACACACCCTTTAATAAAGGATTTGAACCACAACTACCCAATACCTTAAGTTGCTATTCATCACAAGTAACCTTGCCTTCTAATCTATAACCAATAGCCATTTACCTCAAGAAACCCACAAACCACTAGTTCTTACTTTACCACTGCCATTTTGTCATGTCGAAGCCCAACCTAACTTTTTACAATCATGTAACACTCCGTAAATTCGGGTTAGGTATGAATATGTTAAATGAGTGTTAATGTGACATTTTAGACATAAGAAGTCCTATTGATATGAGTTCTGGAGAAAATTTGTTTAAAGATCAACCCGAATAGTGAAGTGCATAAGATTCGATAGAATCGACTAAGTTTACAACTGGTCTACCTTCCAACTCAAATTTGTTAAAATTCGTTGAGAATTTGAGAAAACTTGAAACATGAAAGTTGTATATCATTGAAATACCATTCCAACGATATAATATGGAGTTCAAAGAGAGCTCTGTACAAGAAGTTATACCGGTTACAAAAACACTACGCAGAAGTCATCCCGGGCCACCCGCATAAGTTTCGTCTCGCGTGTGGGGGAGTGCGCGCTGGCTCCGCATTGCGGACCCATTTTGGGAAAACACCCTCTCTGACCAGCCACCTGCAAGGGGTAGCGCATTCGCCATGCATCTCGGGACCAATGCGAAAAGTCAAGTTTTTGGGTCAGAAGTCAATTTTTGCGTTTAATTCCTATTTAAGATTAAGGTTAGTTCCTAAACATTCCTAATCACAAAAATCAACCCTAAGGCCTCCCCAAAAGCTCTAAGGTATGTTCTAGATCAATTCCCATTATTACTACATCAATCTAGCATCAAATTAACCTTAGTTCATCTCTCCAAACCCAAGATTCTTGAACATTCAAGAAGAAGAAGAAAGGGGTGTGTTGTAAAGAGTCGTTCAGTTGTTATCACATTTTTTTACCCTTTTGCCCTATTGACCTCTTCTCGAGCCTCGTTAGCATGATTTTGACCAGCGGGGAGAGGTGACACAGTTCCATAGGTCATCGAGCAAGTTTTAGTATGACCTTTGAAAATTAAGCTTTTAAGTGAAAACACTTTGACTCATAATTGACTTTTGGGTAAATGGATCTTTTTAGAATTTCATCGATTCCGAGCGGTCCGGATGGTCACTTATGACATGATGGGAGGTTTGGTTTGGTTCCCAAGGCACTTGAGGGCCTTTTAGGTTATTGGTTGGAAAGGTAGTTTTGGTCGTTGGGTGTTGACCCAGTCAATTATAAATCCACTGAGAAATCTAAAGCCGCGGGTGAATTCGTGGCGTGTTTTTGAGTGTGTTTGCATATATGGTTTGTGTCCAGGGGGCCACGGATCGATCTCAGAATTTTGGGAAAGCTTGGTGAAGACTAGATATTTCTAGTTTCTAGTGTACTACCATGGCGAGACCAGAAGCGCCACAGCGGGCTCGCTATGGCGGTGTCTCGCCCATTATGGCGGTATCTCGAGAAATCTGTGTCGTTTGCCATGGCGATGGCTGGACCGCCACAACGACTCTTTTGACCGCTGCAGCGAGGTGACTGGGCCAGAACCTAATAAATGCTAAGTTGAAACCCTTTTCATTTTCCTATTCCAATATTATTCCTCACAGGCACTTTGGAGCCTATTTGAGGTGATTCTAGGCAGATTGAGAGAGAGGGTAATTTCTCTAACCTAATCTTCTTCCATTTCCTTTTCCTTAACATGATTCCATGGTAGAAATTCATGAAACTTCAGTTAGAAAATGGGTTTCAATGGTTTCTTCATTAAATGGGTATAAGTCTCTCTTGATGAGTTATAATTGATGGATTTAGCTAAGTTGAGCATGGAATTGGTTAGATTAATGTTGTTAGGCTTGAATTTATCCATTTATTGTGATGAAATTGAAGAGGGAAAGTTGGGTTTTATGAGAAATTCCTAACACAGGTTTTAGACTTCCTAAATAGAAATTGTTGAAGAAATTTGTTAGTATAACCTTAGATTCTGATTTATTCATTGTTGTTTAGCCTGTATTTTCCCACCTTAGAATTTTCTGTTTTGCCCTTGTAGGCACGTTTCCCCAATTCCCATAGGTTGAAATTGACCCAAATTAGAAGTATAAAAATATGGGTATTGTTCTTCTTGATTTATAATGTAGAACTCGAATATGATTAGACCTTGAGTATTTAGAGATGCTATGAAAGGTAAAGGCAAAGGTGTGGTTGTTCGTGGCTCCTGTTCGACATTTCAGGTAGATTACAGCTTACCTTTTTTGTTAGACTTTGGTTAGAGGATCATATGTATAGTTAGTGATTGTTGGAGAAAGCATGTAAACCTTCGGGTATGAAGTTCGGATCGAATATTTAGGATGGTACTGTTGTTTACTTGGGCTTGTCACCTTATTGTGTTCTATTGTGTTTTTGATTATTTGTGAGTTGTTGGCTTGTTGCCACGTGATTGATTCTGGAGTTAATGCTTAGTGATTACTTGTGTGATGGAAAGCATATTTATCATGATTGAGGTTTTTGGAAAGGAGAGAAAGGTTATGATATCGATATTGTGGGTGAGATGTGTGTCCATGTGTGGCACCATTGATTTATATATTCATGTTGGCATTGTTATCGTGCATTCACTCATTTGTGCATATTTTGGGATCGGGTTGCGAGCTGCATAACTTACTTGGATCGAGTTGCATGTACCACAACACTTACTGGGATCGAGTTGGACATGCAGCAACACTGTCTTATTGGATCGGGCTATGCATTTCCTAGCAAGTACATAGACTTAGCGATCCCCATGGGTCATGACTATCAAGGCGACGAGATATTTTTCCAAAGCATGTGTGTATCATTGCATTCATATTTCATCCACTCATACATCTAATTTCTTGTTGTGGTTATTATTTGTACTGTGCTGTGTTCGTGAATATTGATTTCCAATTTTGTTCCCGATTTGAGATCGTCTTGTGCCTGATAAATATATACTGGAGGAATGATTGATTCGAGGAGCAGAGATTTCCTCCTAGGTTAAGACTTAAGGTTTCAGATAACTCTGTTGGCGGTGCTAGAGTTTTCGGTTGTTCTGAAAAATTTTGGAAAACTTGGCAAGACTTGGTTTTAGATGCTTCATAATAGACTTAATCTAGATATAATTCATTCAGGGTTTGTTGGATATTTCGGTACTTGAGCTGTTATTGGCCTATGATGCCTACTCAGTACGTGTTGTTGTACTGATGTTACCTTGCTACACTCTTTTTCGGGGTGTAGACTTTGAGACAAGTTCCCCTTCCACCTGTCAAGAGTGATTTCTAGGGCCTGGTTTGAAATGTTCCAGGGTGAGAGTCTGACAAGTCGCTGCCCGGTGGCTCATCTATCCTGTCTTTATATTCTTTCATTTAGACCGCTATTTACTTGATTTTTTAGATTTGTATATTCAGTTATTCTTATAGTTGCTATTGTACGAGTCATACCAGTTCCTAGGGAACTTATGAATATTTATGCTTCAAATTTCTATTATTTCTGCTCTAGTTTCTTTTTTGTGGATTGAATTTATGATCTGGAAAGGGTTCGCCTGCCAAGGTTGGAATTGGTAGGTACCCGCGCGACTTAGTTAAATTGGGTCGTGACAAGTTGGTATCAGAGCCCTAGGTTTCCCGTTGTATAAGTGCAAGCGCATGTCTAATAAAGTCTTTCGAATTAGTACAATGAGCTCCGTACTTATCTGTGAGAGGCTATGAGAAATTTAGGAAACTTTCAATTCTTCCTTTCCTTCATGGTACTTCATTCGAATCGGTATCTAGTAGATTCCAATTAGTATCTAAATGCCTTTATCTTAATCACCCATGGAGGGTGGAAACTCATGCTTAAATTTTTACCTGATCGATTTTGTTATGACGTGTTGTGGTATGGTACGAGATATGTCATCCTAATTCAGATGCATGATCAAGTTCAGTTTCTAGCTATAGTTTGAGGCTCCAGTGTTGTGAATTGTGGTTAGACTCATTCGTTACGGGGGTTTCTTGAAACATGGGGAAGATGGTACAGAGGGTCAAATGATCTCCATGTTTTCAGTGTTGCGTTTCTCGGAATGAGCAAAAGTGCATTTATGGCTTAGCCAGAGTGATTTGTTCGACGATAAGATTGGTTCTCAGAAAAGTTTCATCATTGTCAAGGTTTTGTGACAGTGTCCATTGCACTGGTGTACCTATGGAGGGTCAACGGTTCATTAGTGGCAGGGTATTAAATGTCGATATGATGGGACGAGTGTAAGCTCGATAAGGATTAGCGTATTTGGCTAAAGTATGGTGACCTCGTGTAATAAAGAAGAGAAGTTGTGCATGCGGACGTAAAGGATGACATTTGTGGAAAACGTGTAGCGAAATAAGATTTCTTAGGGTATTTTTGGTATGAGTACTTTTCTTGTTAATAGGACGGATGCGTAAGGAAGAGGACTTGGATAAAATAATCTCAGCTATTGGGAAGGGAAAAATTGGCATCTGACGTGCTTGTGAAGATAAGGTTGCAATTGGTACGAGAATGGATTTCATATCCAGCCATGAAAGGTTAAGTTGGGCCTTGACGTGATTTATTGCTAGTGGCTTGTGGTTCCCTTTAAGAAAGTGGTTATCAGTTGTAGATTGGAAAGCAGGGTTACTTGTGACAAGTGGAGACTCAAGATGCTGGCAGTTGTGGTTCGGGTCTTTCAGTAAAGAGGTATGTTCGCCGGGTCTTTTTGTCTAGAGGAATGATAAGGATATCGTGGAATCAAGGACTAGTTGGATTGACAGTTAAGTTACGGTCATGCATGGTATAATATACATAAGGGTTCTATGTTGAGTTGGTAAATTCGGTTAGGACGTGGGCTAATGGGAGCCAGTGGATTAGTAAGAATGACTCTAGTGTTGAACAAGTGTGAAGTTCTAGTATTTAAGGAGCTATCGAGTATTGCATCTAGTATTGGATTTGAGAGCTTTATACCTGTTGTGTTAGTTTCAGCTAGTTCCTGCTATTACTGGTATTTTTATCCGATTAAGTTGATCGATGGAAAAGGGCTAACTGCTTGAATGGTTAAAGGTGTTCTAGTTCGACAATTGGGATGTCGAAGTGGTAAATCAATGGTGAGGTTTGGATAAATTCGAGTTATAGAGAACATTTCAGATTTAGAGATTATTCGATTTTAGAGTTGAATGTGTTAAAGGAACTCTAGTGTGTAGAGTGTGTGGTATGCTTCTATCTCCAAGATTGACTCGGCTAGTTTGCAAGACTTATGATTATGCGGTATTCAATTGAGTGGGTTCGAGAAATGGTTACGGTGACGATGATTGTGGTTTTATTAGAAATTATTAAATCAAAAAGTTAAGAAAACGTACAGTTGATCAAGAATCGGTAGGAATGAGGCACGTCTTCAAGATTACTTGGGTCAGTACGGATTATGGTGAAGGTTTCTTGCATATTTCAGATGGGGTGTGATTGTTGAGAACGCTTAAAGAACGAAGTCTACTGAAATGACTAAGTAATATGACGAAGTTTGGTTAGGTTTTGCAATCATCAACTAAAGAGGAGCAAAATTCAGGTAACCGACATGTTAAGGTTTTATAGGAAATGGCTTGCGTGGTTCACAGTTGGATAGTTTGTGTGACTCTGCAATGGATGAGTTAGTGTGGTTCAAGAGAAATGATTTGTGAAACTCCTGCTACGTGAGCACTAGAGTTATATTCCTAAGATGGGACTGTATTCATGGTAAGTGTCTATGTTGCGAGTAATGTTGACTGGATATCTTAGAGGTATACTTTTGGATATTAAAGACTTGTAGATTGCTGTGCTAGGTTCGCATAAAAGGTTACCAGATTTGATGCTTTTGGAAATGTTATGGGCTTATCGAGGTATTACAATGGGAGATTCGATGGTTAAAGGATTATTACATGATGCTACAGGTTTTTGCGTCAAAATGTTTTGGGGTTGTATCAGATTCGAGTACCGGGTAAGGATTGAGAAACTCTAAGGTTACATTCATAACGTATAGTTCTACGGTACTCAGTTGACAACTTGGACATGATTCATCTTATGGAGTCAAGACTGACAAATATATTACATGAGGAAAAGATTAGAATTTTCTGTCACAGATGCGTGGTAGGACTGTGATTGGTTTTGAAAATTCGGAGTCAGTTCGAGTGCTTACTGATAATATTCAAGGGTGGTGCATTCATTTCGGGTCAGTGTTGTTTGATTGGAAGTTGATGAATTGTGTTAATATATCCAAAAGGACTTATGGATTTCCAGTAAATCACCTTCACGGATTCGATGAGTTTCAGTATGGATTTGAGGTATGATAGGTTTACCGAGCTTTATCAGGGTTTGCGAGTGGATTTGAAGATATTTTACCGAGAGGAGCTATTCGGACAAATATACTAGTTTACATCGATACTTAGTAATGATGTGAGGAGGTACTTGGTTGCGAAAGGTCTTTAGAGTGATGGGATTTTTTCCTACGGACTTGGCTCGGCGAGATATTCAGTGGTATGTTTCCTGCATTGTGAGTGAGGGTTTAAGAAGATGTGGAACTAGCAGGGACGGCTATGAGTAAGATCTGTTTGATGGGATCGCTTAGAGTTGCTCTGATAAAGCAAGAATTCATTCCTGGCAAGAGTAAGTCATGGTTTCGGGTTTGCCTTTATGTGCTTCTAAGAAATCGCGATACGAAGAATGACTTGAGAAGGGTGAAAGAGAGGTTAGTGAAATCAGAGTATTATACCAATTCAGAGTGGGCTATGTTTGTGTTTGTGTCTAAAGGTTTGTATGTTTGTGTTTATGTCTAAAGTTTTGTACTGTTTTAGAATTGTTGGTAGGACCTATTGATCGCTTTCAGGAGTAGGGCTATATTGAATCAAAGAATTCTGGTAAAAGTAGTTGTTTTATTCATGGACCAGTTGTGAGAGAGATCCCAATATGGGAAAATGGAATTTGGGTCTTTTGGCTAAGTTAGAAGAAGTTGACTGATGAAGTGAGAGGGCAGTGTTTCTGGCGTACTTCATGCCGTTGAGGCCTTCGTATTGTCATGATAATGATACCTTGGTTATTGTCAGCTCTAATACTCTCTTTCTTCGTTCGAGGACGAATGATTATTTAATTGGTATCTGATGTAACAACCCGTTCAGTCGTTATTACATTTTTTACCATTTTGTACCTCTTCTCGAGCCTCGTTAGCATGATTTTAAGCCACGAGGATAAATGGCACGGTTCCCTATGTCGTCGGGCGAGTTTTAGTATGACCTTTGAAAAATTGAGCTTTTAAGTGAAAATCGTTAGACTCAAAGTTGACTTTTGGGTAAACGGACCTTTTTCGAAATTCGATTTTGAGAGGTCTGGATGGTCACTTATGACTTGGTGGGATGATCAGTTCCGATGCCAAGGCACTTAGGGGCGTTTTGGGTTATTGGGTGGAAAGTTAGTTTTGGCCGTTGGGTGTTAACCCGATCAATTAGACCTCCTTTGGGAAATCTGCAGCAGTGGGTGAATTCGTGGCGCCTTTTTTAGAGTGTTTGCATAACTGGTTTATGTCCAGCGGGCCTCGGATCAATGTCGGCATTTTGGCAAAGCTTGGTGTAAACCAGATTTTTCTGGTTTCTAGTGTACTCGCCATGGGGAGACCAGAAACGCCACAGTGGGCCCGCTATGGCGGTATCTCGAGAAATGTCTGTCTTGCGCCATAGCGATGGCTGGACCGCCACGGCGGTACTCTTTTGACAGCAGCAGTGGGGTGACGGGGCCAGAACCTAATAAATGCTAAGTTGAAACCCTTTTCATTTCCATGTTCTGAATATTATTCCTCCCAAGCACTTTGGAGGCGATTTAAGGTGATTCTAGCCAGATTCAGAGAGAGGGTATTCTCCAACCTAATCTTCTTCCATTTTATTTTCCTCATCATGATTCCATGGTAGAAATTCATGAAACTTGAGATAGAAAACGGGTTTCAATGCTTTCTTCATTAAATGGGTATAAGCCTCTCTTGGTGAGTTATAATTGATGGATTTATTTAAGTTAAGCATGGAAGTGGTTAGATTAATGTTGTTAGACTTGAATTTATCCAATTATTGTGATGAAATTGAAGAGGGAAAGTTGGGTTTTATGAGAAATTTCTAAAATGGATTTTAGACTTCCTAAATAGAAATTGTTGATGAAAATGTCTAGTATAACCTTAGATTCTGATTTCTTCATTGTTTTTAAGCTTGTATCATCCATTTTTAGAGGTTAAATTATGAATTGGAAAGTTGGGGTTCATACCCAAAAAATGGGGGTTTCACTTCAAATCCGAATTTAGCTTAATCTTGGGTTAATCTAGCAATTGATTAGTGGGTTTTGATCATCAAGACTTGAATTACATATTCCACCTTAGAATTTCCAGTTTTGCCTTTGTGGGCCCATTTTCCCAATTTCCGTAGGTTAGAATTGACCTAAATTAGAAGTATAGCAATATGGGTATAGTTCTTCTTAGTGTCCAATGTAAAATTCGAATATGATTAGACCTTGAGTATTTGGAGACGCTACGAAAGGGAAAGACAAATGTGTGGTTGTTTATGGCTCCTGTTCGGCATTCCAGGTAGGTTACATCATACTTTTTAGGTTAGGCTTCGGTTAGTTGATCATATGTATAGTTAGTGATTGTTGGAGAAAGTATGTAAACCTTCGGCTATGAAGTCAGGATGGAATATTTAGGATGGTACTGTTGTTGACTTGAGCTAGTCGCCTTATTGTGTTTTTGATTATTTGTGAATTGTTGGCTTGTCGCCACGTGATTGATTCTAGAGCTATTGCTTAGTGATTACTTGTGTGTTGAAAAGGATATTTATCATGATTGAGGTTGTTGTAAAGGAGAGAAAGGTTATGATATTGATATTGTGGGTGAGATGTGTGTCCATGTGTGGCACCATTGATTTATATATACTTGTTGGCATTGGTATCATGCATTTACTCATTTATATAAATTTTGGGATCGGGTTGCGCGCCGCAACACTTACTTGGATCGGGTTACACGTACCGCAACACTTACTGGGCACGTTCCGCAACACTGACTTATCGGATCGGGTTGTGCGTTCCACAGCAGGTACATGGACTTAGCGGTCCCCAATGGGTCATGATTAGGGCGAAAAGATATTCCGCTCGAAGCGTGTATGTATCATTGCATTCATATTTCATCCACTCATACATCTGATTTCTGGTTGTGGTTATTATTTGTACTGTGCGGTGTTCGTGAATTTTGATTTCCTATTTTGTTCCCGATCTGAGATCGTCTTGTGCCTGATTAGTATATACTGGAGGACTGATGGATTCGAGGAGCAGAGATTTCCACTTAGGTTAAGACTTAAGGTTTCTGATAACATTGTTGGCAGTGCTAGATTATGAAAAATTGTGGAAAACTTGGCAAGACTTGGTTTTAGATGCTTCACTATAGACTTAATCTAGATATAATTCATTGAGGGTTTGTTGGATATTTCGGTACTTTAGTTGATATTCATGGATTTGTGTTCATGCTTTATACTTGGCTGTGACCATGTCTATTCTTCAGTCTCTTCCTTTATCTATATGTGTTAACTAAGTGTTGTCGGCCTATGATGCCAACTCAGTATGTGTTGTTGTACTGATGCTACCTTGCTACACTCCTTTTCAGGGTGCAAACTTTGAGACAGGTTCCTCTTCTACCTCTCGAGAGTGATTTCTAGGGCCTGTTTTGTGAGTTTCTAGGGTGAGAGTCTGACGAAGTCACTGCTCGGAGGCTCATCTATCCTGTCTTTATATTCTTTCATTTAGACAGTTGTTTACTTGATTTTAGAGATTTGTATATTCAGTTATTCATGTAGTTACTCTTGTACGAGTCAGACCAGTTCCTTGGGGATTGTATTGTGTTCCCCACTTATGAATATTTATGCTTCAGTTTTCTATTATTTCTGCTCTAGTTGCTTTATTGTTGATTGAATTTATGATTTGGAAAGGGTTCGCCTACCAAGGTGGAAAATGGTTGGTGCCCGCGCGACTTTGTGAAATTGGGTCATGACACGTGTATAATTTCGTCTAAGAGGTAAGACTTCAAATTTTTCTGAGTTTATTAATGAGGTTTGGATTAGTGTAGAGTATTCCACTAGAGGAGAATCAATTAATGATTCATATGAGGTTCAAGAACAAGTTTTTAAGGCTTAGAAAAGCCCTAGTTTTTCGATTAAGGGTAAAAACTCCTAGAATTGCTTAAAGTTCTAAACTTTGTTATTAATAACCATTTTAAAACGATTGTTGAACCTTGAGAATTATGATTGGTAGTGTTCTAGCAGGATTAGAGGTATGCCTCTCTTTTGAGCATACTTTTTCAACTTGAAATATGTTTTCTTTGACAAGGTTTCAAGTGGTAAGGGACATGACCTTATGGAACCTTAAACGTTATATTCTATATATGAAATCATTGTTTTCTATCTATGGGTTCTTTAACTGAAGTATAAAACTTGAAACTTGAAGTTGAATTACTGCATAAGGGATGTTTTGCGCAAGAACTTGAATGGTAGTAACAATTGAAATGTTTTATACAATAAACGAGTTAAGTTGAGTCATAAATGAATAATTGTTGAATATGATTTCTAAATCAGTAAATAATGTTTGTATACCCCTATTAATGGGATGATGAACATAATTCATAATGAGTAAATCGGCTTCCATACTTTGATTGTGATTCGGCTTTTATGGTATGATTCTATTGTTTGTGTTTGTCCTAGCTACTCGGGAGGAAGGGTAGTCACTATGGATCCTAGTGGGGTTAGCCTGGCCATTCAGGAGGAAGAGTGGCCCTCGAGGATTCGCAATCCCGGTGTGGTCTCTGCCTAGCTTTTCGGGAGAAAGGGTAGCCATTGGGGTTGATAACCCCGATGTGGTGCTTCAATGCAGTTTAGGGAACCTTAAACGGTCATCCCTTTGTTATGTTGATTAGGGCCTTTATTGGCATGTTTATACTTTAGTTGCCTGTTAGTGGCTTGTTGATGATCTTGAGCTCATGATGGAAAGACTTAAATGTGATAAACCACATAATGAGTTGAAATTGATTTATTTCTTCTTTAACGGTTTTCATTAATAGTGTTACTACGTTTGGTGATTTATTCTATCTCTGAATTTCAAACTACTTTTATTGACACCATTTTACTGATCCTTATTATATTATTTTGTTATATTAACTATTTTCCGGAGACACTCACTGAGCACCCAGTACTCAAGCGCACCATTGTTGTTTTTTATGGTGTGTTGGATAACATTGAGGAGCGTGCGGATTAAGAGAGCACGGTACTTTCTAGAGTATGTGGTGAGCCCACATGCTTGTTCGTGGGGCACCATCCTATCTTAGTTATTGTTTTAGTTTTCGGGCTGCGTCCTGAAGTTAGATTATGTTTTATTTATCATCTTAGAGGCTCCATAGATAGACGCTATTTCTGTGGGTAGTTGTTGAAGTCATTGCTTGGCACTTTCGGTGTTGCTACGTTTTATAACGATACATTTATGAGAGACTTCCGCTGATTTTATTATTTGATGCTGATCATGATTTAGTTAGTTATTTATAACGTATTGATATTATTGAAAGATTATCGAAAGAAATTAGATGTTTATTGATTTTATAAGGTGCTTCCGGTATTGTTCATACCATCGGATGCCTCTTACACCTAGGGTGGGTTAGCGGGCATGACAAATCGACTACGAAATCCACTCTCATACATTTTGCAACCTTATCTTGACGAGCATGTCATATACCAATTGTTTCTTTCCTGATAGCGGATATTGATCTATCCAAATCCTTTTCCCTACACCTCTGTCCCATAAGACAAGAAGTAATTTTACCAATATACCCTAAATCTAACTTTGTTACACTTTACCACAAAAGTCACCCTTCATGTCCTTACCCTCAACTTCTTTTCATTATCATAGCACGGTCACCATCCTCTTGACGAATTCGACGATCCTCCCCATGCTACACTTGTTTCCTAATGTTGACATCAATATTCTTCCGTTGCTGAATTGCTGACTTGCCATTGATACACTTGTGCCACATATCTATCATACTAAACTCTGACGATGCTGAAACCTTTCTTCTGATAGCTATGCTGTAACTTTTTGATAGTTATGCCGTAACTTATTTTGTTTAGATGATTTGACAAAAATGTATAAAGAACCCGATGCACTAACAAGGAAGCTGAGGGAATATTGTAGCTTAGTTATTTCAGACTCTGGGAGAGAATCAAGTGAGATACAAGGTAAAGGATCGGGTCCTTGTTTGTATGAAGGTCAACATTATAGCTGTAAAGTTGCTGACACACACACCAATACAGCAAAGCAACAGTGGAGTTGTTGTGTCCTGATGCATCCTGTCACTGTCATCTTACCTCTCCTCTTATATAATCAACATATTCCAAGGAGAAGACTTACTCTTTCACAAAAATGTGGATCTCAAGTGCAAGTCTACACTCTCCAAAGGGTTTACAAGAACAAGGCGTTAGTAGATCCAAGGACCTGTTCTCTACAACTGAAGATGTGTTGAGTTCTAGGATTGTTATGTCTTTTGTTCTTATGTGCTATAAACTGTAAACCTGCTCTTCTCTTAAAGGAAGCTGTGTGTAAATGTCTTAAATTCTCAAGGTTGCTTCGACAAGCTCTTGAGTGGTACACTAGGCTAGATCTAGTCCAAATGTATTATTCTGTGAGTGACTAGAGTTAGTCACGAGTTGAATTCTCAAAGGGTGCCTTTGTAGTGCCACTAGGCTAGAGTTAGTCTAGGTGTATTAGTGTCCTTAGCTATAGTTAGCTAAGCGGAGTTTCTTACAATTGGTGTATTGTAAGGGTGGAGAGACTATGAGAGTTAGTTCCGAGGTTGCTACTATTGTAAGAGTAAGGGGTTATAGGAGTTAATTCCTAGTCTGCAATAGTTGTAATCTGAAGTTGCTCGGTTAGTGGAGTTGAAATCATACTGGGGTAGGTCATGGTTTTTAATCCTTTGAGAAAGGAGTTTTCCATGGTAAAATCTTGTCTTCTTTACTTACTGCACAGCATAAGGGAACTGGTACACAACCAAGTTCCCCTATATATTGTTTGGTGGATGCACAGCCTTCAATATTTAGTATCAGAGCATGTGCTTTCCAAAAGGTTGATACCCAGAAAAAATCTCTCAAATGAATAGCTGTCTCACCAGATTCAAGAAGAAAGCAGAAGAAGAAAACCTCCTGAAGAAAATCAATAAATCATGGATCTGAATATGGAGATGCCGATGAGCAAAACTGCACCTCAAAAGGAGGGAAGAAGTCAGTAAAAGAATTCGTGAGGATGAAGATCTTTGGAAAGAAACATGCAAAAGTTTAAAACTAAAAGATCTACTCTCTAAAAAGAGAAGAATGTGGCGTATGCTAGAATGAGAAAAGGGAATCAAATGAGACATTGTTGAGAACCATTCAAAGCTTCTGATAAGTGGAAGGTTTCCTCTCACTCATAGTCTTCCTAGAAGGGAGTGTGTCTTCCGAGAAAATGAAGAATAATCCAACGTGATATGATGGCTATACAAGAAGGAAGCTATACTGAAGATGAGGAGTGCTCAAGAAGTCGTGATGAGTCAAACCAGATGTACTCAGAATAGCAACTCCAGGATAGCAAAAGAATATATGTCATTACGTAATACAGATTACTTGCTAAAACTTCAGTTTGGCTGGAGACGTGGTCTCTACGGATGAGGTTAACAGTCTTTCCAGCACTAACATGATTAACAACTGCCTTAAGTATTGTGTCATTAATTGCTACCCACCTTTTTTTTCGAACTTCTCAAAGCCTAACATTTCAACTCTCCTGAATCGACTAAAGCATGTGAGAAAAGATGTTTTGAACCAATCAAAATCAGTCTGTCCTGAACTCTTATACCCTTCGGTCATTTATTTGCAAGAATTTTACTCTTCCCATAACAAAAATGTCTCAAAATAAATCTACTTCACCCACTGCTCTGGGAACTAATCCTATTCTCGGACCTTTCTAAAGAACCAATTTCAATAGACCTAGTGTCATCTAAGCCATCCCCAGATATTCCAAGCTCCTCAGACTAAAAGCTCTCCCTGTCACCTTTAGAATCATTCATTCCCAGCTCTCCAGAAGTCACAGTTCATATCAATGTATCATGTAAAATGAGAATGAATGTCATGCATAATATATAGAGATGAATGCAAAACACAAAGGCAACAATCACATATGAAGTATGGAATGCATGTCGTGCACTTCCTCAGCCTCAATTAGACACATCGATCATAAAAGTCCTCAGATTTATATTATAATATGCAAAGCAGCATTCCTCTTTCATATGAAAATGGGATAACAAGAGGGAGATGGGCAAGTATGTCAGTCACATAAATATCACACATAGACAGCAGGGCAAGAGGCCTAATCATAACAATCATGGTTATAAGCCCACATAGTCAATCAACAATACCAACCTAAGAATATCCATCACAACCTCATACCTAAAGGCTTAACATGTTTTTCCCATCAATAACTAACTTTTACATATGCTTCGCTAATTGGAGTCTAAACGAAAGGTAAATTGTAACCTACCTCGATGCCGAGCAAGTGCCGCGAACTATCCCACGAGAGCCTTGCCCTTTCAAAGAGCTTCTGAATGTTCAAAGTTTATTCAATAATGAAATCTACATTAGAAACAGAGACTAATGATACCCACATTTCCATAAAATTGTTTGAATCGAAAAAACAACCCTTAAAAAGGAAACTCACGCCCACAAGGGCAAAACTATAATTTCATTAAAAAATGGGTTCAATGTAGTCAAAATAGTACTCTACAAGTTTAAACAAGTCCAATGATACTTTGAAACCCAAAAAGGTAACCCTGAGCCCCCATGGCCAAAATTGAAATTTTATTTCAAAACTGGTTTACCCATAGCTTAATTAGTCTAAATCCAGAAAACCTATTCAAAAAGCCATCATCTTGACCCTCAAATTCATGATTTACCACTTTTCAACTTTTGGGTTCAAAAGCTCAGTTTCTACAATCCAAACACGGATATAAACGATAACCAATGAAAATAATCATGGGTTATATGCTTACCCCTCATTGAGACGGACACTGCTGAAATCACCTCAATCCGAGCTCCCAAACTTGTAAGAAAGTAACTAAATCCCGAAACAAGTGAAGAACAAAAACCCAGCAGCTATTTCAGTCCAAATCAAGTGTTAGATTTTCTAGTTTTGAAGGAATGCAAAAAATTTAAGAACTAATTTAGGGGTAAAATCATAGTTTTCAGCAAAAATCTCACCAAAAAATCAGCAATAGCAAAATTTATAAAAAGGCCATATCTCACTCATACGACGACGACATGCCACAATTCTTATTGTTATAGTTTCGAAATTACGATACGGATCTAATGATTCAATCGAAACACAAAAAAAAGATTGTTTGCTCATTATGGTACCTTTTTTTCTCAAAATGACGTCCAAACAAAAAATAAACACTATGCAACCCAAACATATTCGAAACTCATCGGAATCTAACCGAAATTTGCGGACAAGACCAAAATCATCATGCGAACTTGTTGGAACTTTCATAACACCAAGCCTATATGGCCGGGTACGGTATTATATATGTATGTATGATAATATTTTTTTTAAATCCAAGCATGCATGACATCTGCCTTAAGAGGCATTCAGATGTACAAGTTATTTCTCTTATCTCATGTTTCTTTCATATCTTCATTATGTTGTTATTCATGCCTTACATACTCAGTACATTATTCGTACTGACATCCTTTTGTTTGTGGATGTTGCGTTCATGCTCGCAGGTAGACAGGGAGACGGACCAGGCCCCTAGGCTGCTTCATTAGAGATTGTACAAGAGTGCTCAATTTGTTCCAGAGCTACGGTATGCACTCTATGTAGAGGCTCGTAGATAGATTGGTATAGTTAGATGTTCTGTGACCTTTTCGGTCAACATTTGTCATATCATTTTGGCAGCCTCATCCGCTTGAGTATGTATATATTTAGCCATACTTTGATGGAGAATAAATAGATGTGCATTTATCTCTTGGACTCTTGCCCTTAGAGAATATGATATTTATGAGTTATCTTTGTGGTCCACCTAGATATGATTATGAGATGTATGTCAAGAGGTGCTCGGTAAGTTAGCTCCGCGTGCCCGTCATGGCCCTCTGGTTGGGTCATGGAAAAAGTGATATCAGAGCAGTTCGTCCTAGGGTTTGTCTACGAGTTGTGTCCAGTAGAGTCTTGTTTATGGGTGTAACGCACGCTACAGTTATAAACAGGAGGCTGCGGGGCATTTAAGAATGATTGACTTTTCTTTCTCATCTTAGAATCGTGCGATAGAGTCATGTTATAAAGATTCTCTTTTTCCTGGCCGTGTGTTATGATTTCAGAAATGTCTGTGAAGACAAAAGCTACAGCAGCCCAGAAGGGCAAGTCAGGGACTGGTAAGAGAACTGGATGGGTACCGTTTACAGATGTAGAGAAGGGCGAGTCCCAAAATGAGGTTTCATGTCAGAGTGCCAAAGGCTCGGGTTCCCAATATAGAGGTGATTCATGCTAGATGAAGCCACCTTTACCACGATGTACTTAGTGCGGTAAGCTACATTTGGGATAGTGCCGCTTAGTTTCAGATGCTTGTTATGCTTGCGGTCAGGCAGGCCATATAATGCGTGACTGCCCATCGAGAGGTGGTAGAGATATAGTTCAGCTACAGGATCAGCAGCAGGTTCTTAATCACCTGTACGCCTCCTGGGACAAAGTTCGCAGACATCAGCAGGTGGTAGTAGAGGTAGAAGAGGAGGGTCCAGTTCAAGCGGTCCTCAGAACTGCATTTATACATTGGCTGGTCGGCAGAATCTTGAGTCTTCACCTGATGTGGTTACATATATTATTCGTGTCTTCTCACGATGTATATGTATTGATTGATCCAGGTTCTACATTTTCATATGTTACCCCTCTTATCGCTAGTCAGTTTGGGGTGAAACCTGAGTCGATTAAACCTTTCAAAGTGTCTACACCCATTAGTGACCCAGTGATAGCTAGATTGGCACATAGAAATTGTGAGGTTATAGTTTGTGACCGTCACACCATGGAAAATTTGATTGAGCTAAGTATGGTAGATTTTGATGTTATTATGGGTATGGATTGGTTGGCTTCTTGTTATGCCAATGTTGATTGTAGAACGAAAATGATTTATTTTTCAGTTTCCAGGAAAACCAATTCTAAAGTGGAAAGGTAATATAGCATCTCCGAGTGGTAGGTTTAGTTCCTATCTCAAAGCAAGAAAGATAATTGCCAAAGGATGTATTTATCATTTAATACGGGTTCAGGATACAGAAGCAAAGCCGCCGACTCTTCAGTCCGTTCCAGTAGTTAATAAGTTTCCGAACGTATTTTCGGACAAGCTTCCAGGCCTTCCACCAGAACGGGAGATTGATTTTGCCATTGATGTGTTACCGAATACTAAGCTAATATCCATTCCTCCTTATATAATAGCACCTGCTGAATTGAGAGAGTTGAAGGAGCAACTCAAGTATTTTCTTGAGAAAGGCTTTATCAGGCCTAGTTCGTCGCCATAAGGAGCACCTGCGTTGTTTGTAAGAAACAAGGATGGCTCGTTACGGATGTGTATCGATTACAGGAAGCTGAATAAGGTTATAATAAAGAATAAGTGTCCACTTTCAAGAATTAATGATTTGTTTGATCAGTTGAAGGGTGCCAAATAGTTCTCAAACGTAGACTTAAGATTCGGGTATCACCAAGTGAGAGTTAGAGAGAAAGACATTTCGAATACGGCCTTCAGAACTAGATATGGTCATTTCGAGTTCCGGGTAATGTCTTTCGGGCTTACTAATACATTGGCGATATTTATGGATTTAATGAACAGTGTATTCAGGCCTTTCTTAGATTTGTTTGTGATCGCGTTTATCAATGATATCCTAGCATATTCTCGATCCGAGACAGAGCATGCAGATCATTTACGTGCTGTCCTTAGAGTTCTTCAAGCCTGGGAGTTATATGCGAATTCTCTAAATGTGAGTTCTGGTTGAATTCTGTGACTTTTCTGAGGCACATTATTTTAGCTGATGGTATTCGAGTGGATACCCAGAAAATTAAAGCTATAAAGACTTGGTCAAGACCTACAACACTTACAGAAGTTCGTAGTTTTCCGAGCTTGGCAGGTTATTACAGAAGATCTGTAGAAGGTTTTTCTTCTATCTCTGCACCACTGACTCAGAAAACAGCTAAGTTTCAATGGACGGATGCTTATGAGCAAAGTTTTTAGGAGTTGAAGAATAGACCGACTTTAGCTCCGGTTCTGACACTTCCAGAAGGATCGAAGGGCTAAGTCATTTATTATGATGCTTCAGGTTTTGGACTAGGTTGTGTGTTGATGTAGCATGGCAAGGTTATAGCTTATGCTTCAAGACAGTTGCGGAAACACGAGCAGAACTACCCAACCCATGATCTAGAGTTGGCTGCGGTGATTCATGCATTTAATATATGGAGGAAATATTTGTATGGCATTCATGTTGATATCTATACAGACCACAAGAGTGTCTGGTATATTTTCAAGTAGAATGGGTTAAATTGCGTCAAAGGCGATGGTTGGAGCTATTGAAAGATTATGATGTTAGCATTTTGTATCATCCGGGAAAGGAGAACGTAATAGTCGATGCCCTTAGTCATAGATCCATGGGTAGCTTATGTGATGTCTAGCCAGCGAAAAGGGAGTTAACTCATGAGCTTCAGCAGTTAGCTAGCCGAGGAGTTTGATTATTGGACTCGAGCGATACAAGAGTTACTATTCAGGATTCAGTTGTCTCGTTTTTAGTAGTTGAGGTGAAAGAGCACGAGTATGAGGATCCCATGTTAGTTCATTATAGAGATATCTCCCCTCAGAAGAAAAAGTCACCATTCGAAATTTCTGCAGATGGAGTTCTTAAATACCAAGGTAGACTATATGTTCCTGATGTTGCAGGATTACGTCGCCAGATCTTGGGGGAGGCTCATTGTTCCCATTATTCTATTCATAGGGGAACAATAAAGATGTACCATGATATTAAGGAATTTTATTGGTTGGCCGAAGTGAAGAAAGACATAGCAGAGTTTGTAGTCCAATGTCCTAACTGTCAACAAGTAAAGATTGAACATCAGAAGCCCGATAGATTGTTGCAAGCTACTGAAATTCCTACTTGGAAATGAGAAGTAATTAATATGGATTTCATTACAATATTTCCTCGTTCTCAGCGTAAGTTTTATTCCATATGGGTAATTGTGGATAGACTTACAAAATCAGCTCATTTTTTGCTTGTCAAGTCTATGTCCTCAGCTGAAGATTATGCAAAGCTTTATATCAAGGAGATAGTACCACTCCATGGTGTACCGGTATCCATTATCTCCGACAAGGGTGCGCAGTTTACAGCTAACTTCTGGAAGTCCTTCCAAAAGGGTTTGGGGACTCAGATGAGTCTTAGCACAGCATTTCACCCCCAGACTGATGGACAGGCTGAGAGCACTATTCAGATTCTCGAAGATATGTTACGGGCATATGTACTAGACTTCAGAGGTAGTTGGGATGATCATTTTCCGCTCATTGAGTTTACGTATAACAATAGTCATCATTCCAGTATTTAGATGGCCCCATATGAGGATTATATAAGCAGAAGTGTAGATCACCAATTGGATTGTTGGAAGTGGGGAAGACTAAGATAGTAAGGCCAGATTTTATCCAGTAAGCAGTGGAGAAGGTCAAGCTTATTCAGGATGAATTATTGACAGTCCAGAGTCGTAAGAATTCTTATGCAAATAATCGCTGATGAGACTTAGAATTTCAAGTTGATGACTGGGTATTCTTCAAGGCGTCGCCTATGAAAGGAGTTATAAGATTTGGTAAGAAGGGTAAACTTAGTCCCTGATACATTGGACCTTACAGAATTGTACGCAGAATGGTCCAAGTGGCCTATGAGTCGGATCTACTTTCAGACATGGAGTCAGTCCATCTGGTTTTCCATGTGTCAAGGCTTCGCAAGTGTATTGGGCATTCTTCCAAAGTTGTACCCATAGATGATGTTCAGGTTACTGAGCAATTGACGTACGAAGAGGTTCCCATTGCTATCCTAGATGGGCAAGTTCGGAGATTGAGGACTAAAGATGTAGCTTCGGTCAAAGTTCTATGACTTGGGAAGCTAAAGATGATATGAGATCCAGGTATCCATACTTGTTTCCACTCCCAGAGCAAGTTCAGACAGAGGCACCATTATTTCCAGGAATGTAATATTCTCTTTTTATGATTTCTTGGTCGTGTGGGACCATTATTGTTATTGTTGTTGTGGCCCGGTGAGGCATTTTATATTTTGGGTTGTCGTGGCCCTGTGAGGTGTTGGATATTTTTTGTTGTTATGACAGGATGGTAGTTGTATAGTTACGGGGGAAACTCTCCAAAAATATTGTAAGACCCCTCAAGATTCTAACATTCGAGGACGAATTTTCCTAAGAGTGGAAGGAAGTTACAGCTTGGAAAATTTTGTATCGTTTGTATTATAAGTAAACTAACACGAGCCCAAAGTGGACATGAAGACCTTACAAAGCTAAGGAAGGTATCTAACAATTTTAAGTATGTACCTTAAGGTTTCGGAGTTAAATGAATCGGTGGAAGAAAGTATGTTGATGGTTTGAAATTGTGTCATGTTTTTGGGAAGAGTTCGCATCATTTGTGCTATAGATTGTTTAGAATTTGCTTGAAAGGGAGTTATAGGGCTCCTTAGATGGTTAATGAAATTTTACATAAGTGTCAAGAAGGTATCTGATATGCTCAAATTATACCTTTTATTAGTGTAAAGCGGACGATGTCAAATATAGTAACCCAACAGGGTTGGAGTCGAATCCTACAGGGAATATGGTGTGAAAAGGTTACTAAACTCGTATATTGCTTTATTTAGGTCTAATGTCTTACTCTGATGAATTTGTAGAAAGTTGGTTGTTTATGATTAATTGCTAACTAATTTCTTTGAATTGTAATGTATGGTAAAAGAAACCAAGGTTATGTCCCCGCCGGATGAATGCAATGCTTAGAGTTCTAATATGATATACTTCTAATGGATTGTTGTATGAGTGCACTTAATCTTGAATGGAGTTCCTAATATTTCTCAATAGTTAAGAATAATATCTCTTTATGATTTTCCCAAATATAAAAGAGTTTATATGAAGAACGATTAAATATGCCAAGTAAATTCCTCTTATTCCTAAGTGAATTTATTAAACAAGGTTTAAAGCCCTGTGTTCTTGTTATTGTTTCTTACCAAATCCTAATTATTTTCCCAAATAAATCAAGGTTTATGGCGTAAGATAATGTTTGCAACCATCAACTAACAATGAATATTGAAGAACTAACAAACCCAAACAATCCATTATGCATATATCACAACTAGAAACCCAAGGGAAAAACACCCATCCTTGGGTCCATAACCTTAGTTGGGAATTTAGCAACTCATGGAATTGATAAAAACACAAGACATTGTAATTGTAATTGTTGTTTGAACTTACAAAGAGAATTGAAGATAACCGAAATAGAATAGTCTTAAAACCCTTGAAAAATACTAAGAACTCAAAAGTGATCAATACAAGTCTTAAACTCAAGATGTATGAAAATTAAAACACTATCAGCTATTTATACAAGTCAAAACTCCGAATTAATAAACTACTCCTGTCCCAGGTCGGCTTCCAACTCAATGGACCGTCTTTACAGATTGACGGTACCGTCGAGTGATGACGGTTTACTTGATGGTCTCATGCCTGCTTTATATATATGTATTTTCTCACACCGAGCCGCACTATAGTCGGTCAGGTACGGCACGTAGATGTGCAAACCACTGCAGTGGGTACGTTATGATGTTACCCCAGACATAGAATGCCCCGGACGCGGGATGATATGATATGTGGATCGGGCTGCACGTTCCGCAGAACTAACACTTATATTATATATGTATGTATTAAAATATTTTTTTTAAGGTTAAGCATGCATGACTTCCACTTTAAGAGGCATTCAGATGTACAGGTTATCTCTTTTATCTCATGTTACTTTCCATATATTTTTCTTATGTTGTCAATCATGCCTTACATACTCGGTACATTATTCGTACTGATGTCCTTTGTTTATGGACGTTGCGTTCATGCCCGGAGGTTGATACAGAGATGGACCAGGACCTTCGGTTGCTTCATCAGCGATTACACGGGAGCGCTCCATTTGTTCTGGAGCTACAGTTCAACTGGTACTATTCTTTTGTGTATAAATGGGCATGGTGGGGTCCTGTCCCATCTTTATGACATTATGTGCTCCATATAGAGGCTCTTAGACAGATGTATATAGTTAGATGTCGTATAACCTCATCGGTTCATATTTTTGTATATCATTTTTGGCAGCCATGTAGGTGTGCGCATATAGGCATAGTTGATGGTGATTATATAGATGTGCATTTATATTTTGGACTCATGCCCTTACAGATGATTATGAGAAGTATGTTAAGAGGTGCTCAGTAGGTTAGCTTTGGGTGCCCATCATGGCCCTTTGGTTGGTTCGTGACAAAAGTGGTATCAGAGCAGTTCCTCCTAGGGTGCGTCTACGAGCCGTGTCCAGTAGAGTCTTGTTTATGTGTGTGAAACATGACACACTTATAAACAAGAGGTTGCAAGGTATTTAGGAATGATTGACCTCTCTTCCTCATCTTAGATCGTGCGATAGAACCATGTTATAACGATTCCCTTTTTCCTGACTGTGTACAATGATTTCAGTGATGCCTGTGAAGAGAAAAGCTACAGCATCCATAAGGGCAAATCAGCGGCAGGTAGAAGAACTGAACGGGTACCGTCTACAGATGTAGAGGAGGGCGAGTCCAAAAATGAGGCTCCATCTCGATCCTCTCACACTCGGCCCACTCCAGAGGAGCATAGAAGAGCCTCAGCTCCAGCTCCAGCACTCCTAGTTCCTTCACGAATGCCTTAGGCCAGGAGATGAAGGAGGCCATTTAGTTGCTAAGCCAGTTAGCAGTCGCTCAGGCCCAGCAGTAGGGGACAGATCTTGGTTATAAAGCTGTTAGCGCCAGAGTTCATGATTTCGTCAACTTAGACCCTCCAGAATTCTTTGGGTCAAAACCAGATGAGGACCCACAGAATTTCATAGATGATATGTTGAGGACATTGCGGGTAATGCATGCTTCAGATGTTGAGTTGGTAGAGTTGGCCTCTTATAGATTGCGAGATGTGGTTGTTCATTGGTATCGTACCTGGGTGTCTTCTTGAGGGATAAATGCACCTCCACCAGTATGGCAAGAGTTTGTAGATGCTTTTCTCCTGTACTAGTTTCCGCCAAAGGTTCAACGGACCAGAGCTGATAGGTTCCTGAACCTCAGACAGGGAAGCATGAGTGCTTGGGAGTATAATCTTTATTTTAGTTCCTTGGCTAGATATACTTCAGATATCGTAACTGATATGGGAGATCGTGTTCACCGATTTGTGAGTGGATTGGGACCCCATTTGATGGATGATTATTTGACAACCTCACTTAAAGAAAGTATGGGTATTTCTCGTATTTAGGCCCAAGTCCAGAATCCTGACGAGCGACAACAACAGCGGAGGAGTGAGCGTGAGTATAATAGGAGTTGTAGGAAGAGGGTCAGATCCTCAGGTGCTGTTAGTGAGTTCAGAGAGGTTAGAGGCAGTAGTATTCTAGGTGCTCAGGCCATTCAACGGCTAGTGCACCTCCGCGATTTGCAAGCAAGAGGTTGGATCGACCTATTTATTCTGGATCTAGTCAAAGTTCCAGAGCTATGGTTTCCCAGTATAAGGGTGATTCAGGACAGATGAGGCCATCTTTAACATGATGTACTCAGTGTGGTAAGTTACATACTGGACAGTGCCATTTAGGTACGGATGCTTGTTCGGCCTGCGGTCAGTCAGGCCATATAATGCATAACTGTCCATCGAGAGGTGGCAGAGGTATGGTTTAGCCCACGGGGTCCGCAGCTGATTCTTTATCATTGGTACGCCCTCTGGGGCAAGGTTCACCGACAGGCCGTGGTATAGGTAGAGGGGAGCATCTAGTACGAGCGGTCCTCAGAACGGCATCTATGTGCTAGCTGGGTGATGAGATCTTGAGTCTTCGCCTGATATTGTTATAGGTATATTATCAGTATCTTCTCATGATGTGTATATATTGATTGATCCAGGGTCTGCATTGTCGTATGTTACTCCTTATGTTGCCGGTCAGTTCGGGGTAAAACCCGAGTCGATTAAACAGTTCTAAGTGTCTACACCCGTCGATAATCCAGTGATAGCTAGACGGGTATATAGAAATTGCGTAGTCATAGTCTATGATCGTCATACCATGGCAGATTTGATTGAGTTAGATATGGTAGATTTTGATGTCATTATGAGTTTGGATTGCTTAGCCTCTTGTTAGGCTAATGTTGATTGTAGAAAAAAGATGGTTCGATTCCATTTTCCAGGGGAACCAGTTCTAGAGTGGAAGGGTAATACAGCATCACAAAGGGGTAGGTTTATTTCCTATCTCACGGTAAGGAAGATGATTGCCAAGGTTAGTATTTATCATTTAGTCCGGGTTCAGGACATAGAAGTAAACCCACCGACTCTTCAATTTGTCCCAGTAGATAATGAGTTTCCAGATGTATTTTCGGATGAGCTTCTAAGTCTTCCACCAGAACGAGAGATTGATTTTGCTATTGAGGCGTTCCTGAATACCAAGCCAATATCTATTCCTCCCTATAGAATGGCACCTGCTGAATTGAAGGAATTGAAGGAGAAACTAAAGCATTTTCTTGAGAAAGGCTTTGTTAGGCCTAGCTCATCGCCGTGGGGAGCACCTGTGTTGTTTATAAGTAAGAAAGATGGTTCGTTACGGATGTGTATCGATTACAGACAACTGAATAAGATTACAATAAAGAATAAGTATCCACTTCCAAGAATTGATAATTTATTTAATCAGTTACAAGGTGCCAAATGGTTCTCAAAGATAGACTTAAGATCCAGGTATCACCAAGTGAGAGTCGGAGAAAAATACATTCCGAAGACGACCTTAAGAACTAGATATGATCATTTCGAGTTTCGGGTAATGTCTTTCGGGTTAACTAATGCACCAGCGGTATTTATGAATCTGATAAACAGTGTATTCAGGCCTTTTCTAGATTTGTTCGTGATTGTGTTTATTGATGATATTCTGGTATACTCGCGATCAGAGGCAGAGCATGCAGACCATTTATATGTTGTTCTTAAAGTTCTTCAGGCTCAGAAGTTATATGAAAAGTTCTCAAAATATGAGTTTTGGTCGAATTCAATGACTTTTCTAGGGCATATTATTTCAGTTGATGGTATTCGCGTGGATACCTAAAAGATTGAAGCTGTGAAGACTTGGCCAAGACCGATAACACCAACGGAAGTTCGTAGTTTCTGGGTTTAGCAGGTTAGTACCGAAGATTTGTAGAAGGGTTTTCTTCTATTCTACACCATTGATGAAGCTAACTCAGAAATCAGCAGAGTTTCAATGAACGGACACTTGCGAACGCAGTTTCTAGGAGTTGAAAAATAGATTGACTTCAGCCCCGGTTCTGACACTTCCAGAAGGATCAGAGGGCTATGTTGTTTATTGTGGTACCTCAGGAGTTGGATTAGGTTGTGTATTGATGCAGCATGGTAAAGTCATTGCATATGTTTTAAGATAGTTGCAGAAACATGAGAAACACTATCCAACCCATGATCTAAATTAGTTGCGGTGATTTATGCATTGAAGATGTGGAGGCATTTTTTGTATGGCCTTCATGTTGATATGTTTATAGACCATAAGAGCCTCCAGTATATTTTCAAGCAGAAGGAGTTTAATTTGCGGCAAAAGTGATGGTTGGAGCTATTGAAAGATTATGATGTTAGTATGTTATATCATCCTGGAAAGGCGAATGTAGTAGCTGATGCCCTTAGCCGTTGATCCATGGGTAGCCTATGTGATATCTAGCCAGAGAAGAAGGAGTTAGCTCGTGAGCTTCAACAGTTAGCTAGCCCAGGAGTTCGATTATTAGACTCAGGCACTACAGGAGTTACTATTCAGGATTTAGCTGTTTCATCTTTAGTAGTTGACGTGAAAGAGTGTCAATATAAGGATCACATGTTAGTTCATTATAGAGATGCATCTCTTCAGAAAAAAAAAGTCACCATTTGAGGTTTCTGCAAGTGGAGTTCTCAAATATCGAGGCAGACTGTGTGTTCCAGATGTTGTAGGATTACGTCACCAGATTTTGTGGGAAGCCCATTGTTCCCGTTATTCTGTGCATCTGGGAGCGACAAAGATGTACCATGATATTAAGTCAATTTATTGGTGGGATGGAATGAAGAAAGACATAGCGGAGTTTGTAGCTCAATGTCCTAACTGTCAATAGGTAAAGATTGAGCATCCGAAGCCTGGTGGATTGTTATAAGCTATGGAGATTTCAACTTGGAAATGGGAAGTAATTAATATGGATTTCATTACATGCTTGCCTCGTTCTCATCGTAAGTATGATTCCATATGGGTAATTGTGGATAGACTTACAAAATTGGCTCATTTTCTACCTGTCAGAACTACGTACTCAGCTGAAGATTATGCCAAGCTTTATATCAAGGACATAGTACGACTCCATGCTATTTCGGTATCCATTATCTCCGACCAAGGTGTGCCATTTACATCTAACTTCTAGAAGTCCTTCCAGGAAGGCTTAGGGACTCAGGTGAGTCTTAGCACAACATTTCACCCCCAGACTGATGGACAAGCTGAGTGTACCATTCAGACTCTCGAGGATATGCTACGGGAATGTGTGTTAGACTTTGAAGGTAGTTGGGATGATCATTTTCCGCTCATTGAGTTTGCATATAACATAGTTATCATTCTAGTATCCAGATGGCTCCGTATGAAGCTTTATATGGGCTGAAGTGTAGATCACCTATCAGATGGTTTAAAGTGGGGGAGACTAAATTAGTAGGGCCACATTTGATCCAGCAAGCAGTGGAGAAGGTCAAACTTATTCAGGATCGATTGTTGATAGCCCAGAGTCGTCAGAAGTCTTATGCAGATAACTGCCAGCGAGACTTAGAATTTCAAATTGATGACTGGGTATTCTTGAAGGTGTCACCCATGAAGGGCGTCATGTGATTTGGCAAAAAGGGTAATCTTAGTCCTCGGTATATTGGACCTTACAGGATTATTCGTAGAGTAGGACAGGTAGTCTATGAGTTATATCTACCTTCAGGTTTAGGGTCAGTCCATCCGATTTTCCATGTCTCAATGCTTCGCAAGTGTATTCGAGATCCTTCCAAAGTTGTACCTGTAGAGGATGTTCAAGTTACTGAGCAATTATCATACAAAGAGGTTCCCATTGCTATTCTAGATAGGCAGGTTCAGAGATTGAGGACTAAAGATGTAGCTTCAGTAATGGTCCTTTGGAGGAATAGTAATAAAGAAGAAATGACATGGGAAGCTGAAGAAGGTATGAGGTCCAGATATCCGCACTTATTTCCACTTCTAGAGGAGGTCCAGACAGATACACCATCATTTTTAGGTGCGTAGTGTTTCGATTTTTATGATTATTGATCGTGTGAGGCCATTGTTGTTATTGCTTATTGTAGCCCTATGTGGCATTGTATATTTTGGGATGTTGTGATAGGTTCGTAGTATTATAGTTACAGGGGAAACTTTTCCAAAAATTTTATAGAATTCCTAAGAGTTTAATATTCGAGGACGAATGTTTCTAAGGGGGGAAGGATGTTACACCTCATAAATTTTTGCATCGTCGTAAGCAAACTAATGTGATTCCAGAGAGGCTATGATACCCCTATAAGGTTAAGGAAGACTTTTAATAAGTGTTAGACAAGTATTTAAAGGTTCTGAGATCAAGCGAATCGAAGAAATTAAGTTTGTCAAAACTTTAGAAAAAAATTGGCAGAATTCTGGACAGGATTTTTTGTCCAACTTTAGGGACGTATATCTCGTAGAATATGAGTTATGGAATGAAAAACCCATGGAAATTCAAGTTTAGGAAGTTATCTTTCGAATGCAATTTATAGATTACAAATCTGAGAAATCGTCACGACCCAACCAGAGGGCCATGACGAGTACTCTGAGCTAACCTACCGAGCACTACTTAATCTGCTTTATACAACCATATTTCTGTGGACCACATATCTAACTCACAATCATCATAACCTGTACGGACATGATTTCTCAAATAAAACTCATCTACATGATAATCATCAACTCCACCCATATATATATACAAGACCACAAGGCTACAAAAATGATATACAGTATATACTCTGGTGAGGTTATGAAACTTCTAACTATCCACACATGTCTACGAGCCTCTATATAGAGTACTGGAAATCATAAGGACGGGATAGGACCCCGCCATGCCCAAAATATATACAGAAAAGGAAAGTACCAATAGACTGCGGCTCCAAAATAAGTGGAGCGCTCCTGAGACTCCGCTGATGAGGCACCTAAGGATCAGATCTGTCTCCCTGTCTACCTGCGGGCATGAACATAGCATCCACAAGAAAGGATGTCAGTACGAATAATGTACTGAGTATGTAATGCATGAATAACAACATAATCAAGATATATATATATATATATATATATATATATATATATATAGAGAGAGAGAGAGAGAGAGAGAGAGAGTAAACTACCCGCCCATATAGGTGCAGTGTTATGCTGCCCGGCCATATAGGCACGATGTCATGTTGCGCGTCCATATAGGTATGGTGTGATCCTGCGTCCGGGCATCCCGCGTCCAAGATGATATTATAAGATGCCCACTGCAGTGATGTGTCTGCCCGGGCGGTGCGATGTTATACTGTGTGGCCATGTAGGCACGGTGTTATAAAATACATACAACATGCATGGGAGCCCAATTAAACATTTCTACTCTATCGGAAATGATGTAAGGTCGGTAGTCTGCGACATGTCATTGTGGAATTATCACCATCGCTAGATCTCACCTTGAATGAACAACAATCATAAGGTGAGATCAACAATAATGAATACAATCGGTAATCATGTGACAAGCTCAATAGTATCATGAAAACATTAAGAACTCTCAACTTTGGCCCTTCTAAAATTGAAACCATCATCATAATCATCATCACTATCTTGTCTCATTTTGAAAGGACAATAATATAAGATGAGGCCAATTATCCTAAATGTAGTCAAGAATTATATAATAAGCTCAATCATATCATGAGAACATCTAGAACTCTAGGCTTTAGTACCACTAAACATGGAGTCATCATAAGAGTCTTGAGAATGATGGACTTCTAGCATTTTTTTGGGGAGTAAGGGTAACATGGATGGGATCATAACATACGAATCATGCCTTTTGAAAGAAAGGGTTATCCTTACAAACCTTCATGGCTTCTTAAATACTAATGTGTTCCTCCAAAGCCCGCAAAAATCTACATTCAAGAGGATTCGTAAGAAGGTTAAGTCTTGAAAACATGCTTAAGTTCAAAATAGAGCAAATAAAAGGCTAACGACATCTGGGCAGCACTTCCCCTATTTCATCAACTTCCATCATCATAATAAAACAGCTCCTAAAGAATAATAATAACATCCATAATATTATAATCAAGGAATTATATTCAATTCAATCTCAAATTTATCCAAAATCCCCTTTTCAAGCTCACCTCATAGTCATCTTCTTCACTTCAACATATATGGCTTCTCTACTTTAGATTGCTTCCTCAATAAGAGTTACTAAACCCTTATATCAACTCAATAATGTGAATACAATGAATAAAATACCTTATAATAGAAGAACTTCACCTTACGCAACTCTTTCTTCAAGACCAATTTCACCACAACCTTGAAAGGAAGCAAGAATTTACCTTCCATGGATTTACCTTGAGATTTTGATGTTGATTCTCTCTTTAGATGATATGGGAAGGTGTGGAGTGTTTTGGAACCTTAAATAAATATTATTAAGTCTCTAGAGAAGTGAGGGAATAAATGTGGAAAGTTTGAAATGAAGTTGGGGCCGTTTGGGATTTAAAAAGGTGGCAAAATCACCCCCCGACCCACTTTTGCAATGAGTATGCGGCCTAGCACACTGAGTGTGCGGCTGCACACTCCATCCTCAGCTTTGGGATGATTTTGGGCAGTGATCACAGCCAATTTGGCAAGTTTACGACCAGTATACGGTTCATCACACTGAGTGTGTGACCGCACACTGCCCATTTTTCCCGATTTTGCGGAAATGCGTCCTTTTCGATTCGTTCGACCTCCAATCCTTATGGAACCTTCTTGGAACTTGTATATAACATCATTAACCATCTCAGGGGCCCTATATCTCTCCCTAAATGTGCTTCTAAGAAATGTATAGCTCAATGATAGGAGATCTTCCCAAAACATAACTCAAACTCCAATTTCTCCGACAAACTTACTTCCATTACTTCATATGACTCTGGAACCTTAAGGCATTCGCTTAAAATTATAAAATACCCTTCTCAAACTTATAAGGTTTTCACATCCACTTTAGGCTTACATTAATATATTCATAATGCGAGCGACACAAAATTTCCAAGGTGTAACATTCCTCCCCTCTTAAGAACATTCGTCCTCGACTGTTAAACTCTTAAGGATTCTACAAACATTTTGCCACAGTTTCCCTGTAACTGTACCACTACCATCCTATCACAACAACCCAAAATATACAATGCCTTATAGGGTTACAGCAACTATAACCATATTGGCCACACACGACCAAGAAATTATAATAATGAAACATTACATACCTGAGGACAATGGTGTGTCTGCCTGAACATTTTTTGGGAGCAGAAACAAATGTGGATACCTGAAATTCATATCTTCCTTTGCTTTCCAAGTCATCTCTTTTACTTTCGCATCCTTTCATAATATCTTCATCAAGCTTACATTTCTAGTTCTTAATTCACAAACGTGAAGCTATTTGGGAGGCCAGTAGGAACTTCTCATACGATAACTATTCTGTAATTTGAATTTCATCACTTGGTACAACTGTGGGGAATTTACCAATACACTTGCAGAGAATGAACGTATAAAAGTCCGAATATGAAGATTTCAATTCTGAGGATAAATCTATTGAGCTCTCTAGATCATCCTGCGCATATTCTTATCAAGTCTCTTCATAATCCTCATAAATTTCTTCAAAATGAAATTTCCACGGTTCAATGATTTGATATTATCCCATTCTTGCAATGCTGCATACGAAAATCTGGGTATGCAAATTCCAAGCCACTCTACAGGTCTTTCTAACTTCCTTAAATATCTAGCATACATGCTTACAGTATATCTTACGAAGTTTGAAAATGAGATCTATCCGCTTATCTATCTCAAAGTGGAGGGCTTTACTGGGATGACCATTATTCTTCAGGTCTCTCTGAATGTATTGATCTCCAGGCGCCAGTAGAAAGCTAAGTATCTTAACCGAACAATTCCGTAGATAGCTTATATGATGCCTTACAATTGTAACATCCATTTCAGTTCCAGATCCATGCTTATTTTGATTAATGCCACAAAACTATCTTACACGAATTTACACCTCATTATCCTCTTCACCACCACCTCTAACCTTTAGTTCCTCATTTAGATCCCTCTTACTTCATTTACTTACAACGCAACCTTAATTCATTTACATGTTGAATATTCTATGTGTTACATCCGGCATTTTTGCATATTCGAAAAAATTCGAGATAACTGAACTTATAATGAATGAGGCTATATTTGGATTTTACTTAGTATGAATGTGTTGGCTATGACAACATTGGTGTGGAAATACGAGAGGAGGCCAAGGGCAAAATAGGAATTCTGGGAATTGGTTTCGGAAATTACAAATTATGATCCATAGCCAATTGGGCCAAAAAACAAAAATAAGAAAACTAAGGCCCAAAGTGAAGAAGTGGCCGGCCAAGCCCAAGCCCAAGTCCATGGAATTTATTCCATGTGACCAATTAATTAAGAGGATAAGTATGTATATTTATATCAATGTTCATCCTTAGAACATTCAAGAAAAATCAAGAGCAAGAATAGGAGAGGGTCACGGCCAAGATAGAGAGAAAGAAAGGAAAAAAGAAAAAAAAATTCTTGGAGCTAAATCCTTGGTTCAAAAATCCATTTCTTGTGGGATTATTACTAAGTGTGATTTTCTCTACAAAGTGATATAAGTATCTTGGCAAGAAAGTAGTGTTGGTGGCAAGTGAAGAACTTGAAGAAAAGGTGAGAATCAATTCATTTTCTTATGTTATGAAGTTTGGTTTATGTTGTAATATGTAGAAGTAAGTAGAAATTATGAAAATATGGAAGTTTGCAAAGTGGGTGTGTTTATATGATGGAGGCCGTGTGTGTGTATTTATTGTGTGTTATGATGACTTGAATTTATGTTATAATCTAGTTGTGGTGATGGTGGAATTTGTATTAGAAATGAAAGTTGAATGAATTAGTGGAAGTTGGAAAATGTAGGAATGTGGCTGTGTGTTGTAGGGATTGAAATGGAAGTGAATTAAATTTCTTTAGTATGCTTATTGTGTTATTGTGAAGTGAATGAAAGAATAATGGTTTTTGTTGTCATGGAAAACTTGTTGTTAAGTTGTTGTAAGAAACTATGCAACCTTACTATAGTTTATGTAAGTGTGGAAATGAAAGTAGTAACATGCAAATTATGATTGTCATTGATGATGTTGGAAGATATAAATATGTCATGAACATATATGCTAAAGATTAGAAGTTGTGGGTGAAATATGACTTTGGTAGTAAGCTTGTATATTGCGTATACCTTATGTATATTTGGTGAAAACGATATGATATGCCTCCGAATCATGTTGTAGTGATCTTGATAAGTGGTGAATATGAAAATAATAAGATTGGTTTGGAAGTGTAAGGTCGGAATGAAAGATATTGTGTTGTGTCGGAAAGATGGCTAGTTATGCCATATTATGTGTTTTTATGCTTGTTGTTGTTATTGATGTTGTTGATATTGTTGTTGGGTTGTTGTTGGTTGTTTGGAGCCGAGTTGAATCTCGGGGAGGCTATATGTTTAGGGGAGGTGCTGCCCAAATTCTTATAGACAAGTATCGGTTAAGATTAGAAATGTTAAGTCTCATGAATAGTAACCGGTAAATGTGACCATTTGCAGTTTTTGAGCGAGACAGGAATCGAGTTTGGACGAGCGTAGGACGCAACCAAGGTATGTAAAGCCTACCCCTTCATTCTTAGGCATGTTCTGAATGTAATAGGCTCGACCGCGAGCCTTAAGTACGACTCCGTTCCTCGGAATTCGAGATGGAAATCCGCTCCAATTCCTTCAGTAAGATTGAATCATTTCTCTTATAACTTGTCCCTAAAGTGAACCTTTGTATAAAACTTTCCTAAACGGAGTCGGAATACTTCCAAATGATTATGGATGACCTCATAAGGTCTATTATCAGTGATTTACATATGTCGCCTCGAGTTGGTCCGAGGCGGGCCCACAAGGCCCGATGCTTTCTGTATAACCCTAATTACTTTGGTTCTGTCCGATTTTCTCAGAAAACATCTGGACTATTATCTTGATTATGAAATGACTATTTTTATGCAAATCTTACAAAATGATTTCTGGACATCTGAGAATCTGATTCTGATAATAATCTGTCGTGTCTTCCCAAGTAGGACATAGGCGCGTATTATGCATACTATCCGGATACTCTGATTTGACTCGCCGTTTGGCACCCTTCAGTTTGATTGAGTCTGTATGTATGTGGTTTCTCATTAATCCGTTCGTGGCTGTCTCAATGCATTCCTTCACTGCGTCCCGGGCCAGGTTCTGTTATCGTGCATATTCCTCTACATTTTTCACCGCGTCCCTCGGTGTGCGGGCCGGGATCTGTTTATATCTGTATGATATTATGATCTGTGTATGGGGATGGCGGCCAGGATGGCATATGATCTGATCTGATTCTGTCTGTCCACCGCGTCCCGTACTAAGAGGGCCGGGTTCTGTTACCGTGCCCCCAGACAGGGCCGGGATTTGTATGTATGTATGCATGTGCCATCAGCATTTATATAAGCACATGCCTCTATATGATTCTGTATGACTCTATATGATTCTGTATAACTCTGTATGATTCTGCATGCATAATTTTTTCCGTCCGTCTGGATTACAATTTTGTCTGTATGTCCGTATGGTTTACGATTCTATCTGTCTGTCTGAACCATGATTCTGTCCGTCTGTCGGGATTATGATTCCGTCCGTCCGTTTGATTTATGGTTCTGTCCGCTATATATATATGCTTCCGGTTCAGACTATGATTATGTTTGTTGTGTTTCTGCTTTACATACTCGGTACATTTTTCGTACTGACCCCCCTTTTTTCGGGGGGCTGCGTTACATGCCCGCAGGTACAGACGCACCTAGAGATACACCGCCAGTTTAGGGCATCGATTCTGCTATATTGGAAGAGCTCCTTTAATCCGGAGCAAATACTTTTGGTATATATCTTCTGTCATCTGTAGACTCTGTATGTATGGTATTTTGGGGTACGGCGGGGCCCTGTCCCGTCATCTGATTTTGTATGTCTGTAGAGGCCTGTAGATAGATATGTGGGTTACGGGTTTCATCTGTTTAGGTAAGTACGAGTGATTTTGTGACTCCGTCTGTATGTTAGCCTCATCGGCTTGCTTGTAAATTTCTGTATGATCAGGTATGTATATGTTCGCGTGCGCCGCATCTGTATCGGCCTGATTCTGTACACATCTGTTTAAAAAAAAAATCAGCATGGTACGACATTCTGTTAAGTAGGTACGTATGGGTATCCAGTTAGGATACCAGTCGCGGCCCACGGGGTTGGGTCGTGACAGAAGTGGTATCAAAGCGGTTAGTCCTCGGTATGTCTACAGGCCGTGTCTAGTTGAGTCTTGTTTATCGGTGTGTTGTGCACCACATCTATAAACAGGAGGCTACAGGGCATCTAGGGTGTTACCCTTCTTTGAATCTTAGATCGTGCGATAGAACTGTATTAGTAGGATGATCCCCTCCTGACGATTTGTTATGTTTTCAGCGATGCCTCCGAAGAAGGCAACAGCTGCCCAGAAGGGTAAAGCGGGGGTCGAGGTAGGAGAAACCAGCCGGGCCCAGAGAGTTACCAGGGCCAGTACGCGGTTAGCGCTTGAGGGTGAGCCCCTGTCAGCCGGCTCTGTTACACCGCCCTTATTAGAGGAGATTGGAGCAGCAGCAGCTGCTGATCAGAGGGCGGCTCCACTGCGAGCTCCCGGGGTTCCAGTGCCCGAGCCTCCAGCTCCACAGCCAGGGGCGGAGGACAGGGCCATGCGAGATGCGCTTCAGTTATTGACCACACTAATGACAGAGCAGGTTCGCAGGCATGGATTTGGGGGTGGTCGTGCGGACAGATATGAAAGCTCCAGGGCTCGTGAGTTTTTGACATGTAAACCTCCAGAATTCTCCGGGATAAAACCCGAAGAGGACCCCCAGGAGTTCATTATAAAGATGGAGAGTACGATACGGTTGATTAAGGCTTCGCCGACTGAATCCGTCGAGTTGGCTTCGTATCGGTTATATGAGGTAGCGGCGAACAGGTATGAGTCCTGGCAGCTATCCAGGGGTGACGATGCTCCCTCAGCAGTATAGGCCGAGTTTACTAAGGCCTTTCTTGATCATTTTCTACCTCCAGAGCTGCGGAGAGCTAGGGTTGATCGATTCTTGAACTTGAGACAGAACGGTAGAAGTGTTCGAGAGTATAGCCTAGAGTTTGACTCACTGGCTAGGTATGCACCCGCTATAGTAGCTGAGATGGCCGACAGGGTGCACCAGTACGTGATGGGGCTGGACCCTTATTTGATTGATAGTTGTTTGGCGGTGGCTTCTCAGCCAGGGATGCATATTGCCCGGGTACAGGCGCACGCCCAGGGCGTGGAGGACCGACATAAGGAACGTCGGCCTGATAGGGGTCACGACAGGAGCCGGCCTAAGAGAGCCAGATCGGCCAGGTATTCAGGGGGATTTCAGAGCGAGTTTTCTCAGCGGCAGGGTAACAGGTATTCGTCCCAGCCAGCACACAGTATGCCTCCACAGTTCTCAGGACAGAGCTCCAGAGTTCCAGGCTCACAGGTGAGCAGAGGTCCCGGTCAATCGAGGCCACCCATACCCCCATGTTCCTACTGTGGGAGACCCCACCCGGCGGAGTGTTATCACGCTACGGGCGCTTGTTATTTTTGTGGCAGCCTAGATCATCGTGTCAGAGAGTGCCCGCATAAGGGTGGTTCAGGTTCAGTCCAGCCTGTTGGGTCAGTTGCTGGCTCATCTTCTCCTTCGGCAGTCGTACGCCCCACGGGGCGAGGAGCACCAGCACCAGCACCAGCACCAGCGCCAGTGAGTCGTGGCAGAGGTCGTGGTGTAGCTTCTGGCTACAGCGGTCCTTCGAACCGCGTATTTGCATTGACCGGCCGGCAGGACCCAGGAGCGTCTTCAAGCGCACACCCAGGTATGTTAGTGATCTTTTCTTGAGGAATATGTGTATGAATGGGTCTATACTTTATCATATTATGTGATTTTCTTCTTCTGGGTATTAATAAGAGCAAGGTAGCTGTTAACCTGATAGACATTGAGAATTCGGAAGGGCGATATGGTAATTGTATGACTTAGCCTGGGGTGGGACCCGCTAGGAGAATTTTCCGAAAATTTGCTAATACCCCGATCTGCCCTAAAGTTACGTGACGAAGGTCGTGCGGGGCAGTCGACGAAATTATACTGGCCCTAATACGTCCAAACGCATGAAAGTTTCGAGGTTAAGCATGCTAAGGCCAGGGCAATTCTGGGATGGGTGACCCCCCTGGGAAGTAATGCAAAATTTTTCACAAGTGTAAGTATGATAGGTATAAATGGAAATTTGGGATAACCTAAAGGAAAAGAGAATGTGTGGAGTAACTAGTGCCCTTACAGAAGTCGCGCAGACTGATGCGGACTAAATGGGCGAAAATAAAAAGCGCAATACTGCCCGGAAATTGAGCAAATTTAAATAACGATCGGAGGTGTTCGTCAGTAAGATATTAGCAACTGTGTATGTGTGTATGTTTATGTGTATGATTTTCGTCTGGTGCCCATATGGGTAACTTAGTCTGGTGCGACGATATTTGGAAAAGAAAATGAGTATGGATAGTAGGAAAGATGAAGAATAAGAAATGTGAATAAACAGAATCCTTGAAAGAGTTGACAAGCGACGCGTAAGAAGATTTGTATGACAATTTGACGAACAAGTTTATGAATGAGTAAACAGGGTCCGATGAGATAATCTGTGACACAATGGTCGGAGTGAATAACGAGATGCCGACAAAGGGAAATTTTCGTGAATCACTGGAGCCTTAATAGCAGTGGTCTGATTCTAATCAAAACTCTGTTTGTTGTACTTCTGCACCTCTGATTCTGATAAGGCTCGGTCTATCACGCCTCTGTACTTCTCAATCCGATTATGTTTCTGTCTGATACACCTCTGTCCGATTGACTCTGGACATGAATCTGTCTGATATAACTCTGTATGTCTAACTCATGAATAGTAACCGGTAAATGTGACCATTTGCCGTTTTTGAGCGAGACAGGAATCGCGTTTGGACGAGCGTAGGACGCAACCAAGGTATGTAAAGCCTACCCCTTCATTCTTAGGCATGTTCTAAATGTAATAGGCTCGGCCGCGAGCCTTAAGTACGACTCCGTTCCTCGGAATTCAAGATGGAAATCCGCTCCAATTCCTTCAGTAAGATTGAATCATTTCTCTTATAACTTGTCCCTAAAGTGAACCTTTGTATAAAACTTTCCTAAACGGAGTCGGAATACTTCCAAATGATTATGGATGACCTCATAAGGTCTATTATCAGTGATTTACATATGTCGCCTCGAGTTGGTCCGAGGCGGGCCCACAAGGCCCGATGCTTTCTGTATAACCCTAATTACTTTGGTTCTGTCCGATTTTCTCAGAAAACATCTGGACTATTATTTTGATTATGAAATGACTATTTTTATGCAAATCTTACAAAATGATTTCTGGACATCTGAGAATCTGATTCTGATAATAATCTGTCGTGTCTTCCCAAGTAGGACATAGGCGCGTATTATGCATACTATCCGGATACTCTGATTTGACTCGCCGTTTGGCACCCTTCAGTTTGATTGAGTCTGTATGTATGTGGTTTCTCATTAATCCGTTCATGGCTGTCTCAATGCATTCCTTCACTGCGTCCCGGGCCAGGTTCTGTTATCGTGCATATTCCTCTGCATTGTTCACCGCGTCCCTCGGTGTGCGGGCCGGGATCTGTTTATATCTGTATGATATTATGATCTGTGTATGGGGATGGCGGCCAGGATGGCATATGATCTGATCTGATTCTGTCTATCCTCCGCGTCCCGTACTAAGAGGGTCGGGTTCTGTTACAGTGCCCCCAGACAGGACCGGGATCTGTATGTATGTATGCATATGCCATCAGCATTTATATAAGCGCATGCCTCTGTATGATTCTGTATGACTCTATATGATTCTGTATAACTCTGTATGATTCTGCATGCATAATTCTGTCTGTCCGTTTGGATTACAATTTTGTCTGTATGTCCGTATGGATTCTGATTCTGTATGTCCGTATGGTTTACGATTCTATCTGTCTGTCTGAACCATGATTCTGTCCGTCTGTCGGGATTATTATTCCGTCCGTCCGTTTGATTTATGGTTTTGTCCGCTATATATATATGCTTCCGGTTCATACTATGATTATGTTTGTTGTGTTTCTGCTTTACATACTTGGTACATTTTTCGTACTGACCCCCCTTTTTTCGAGGGGCTACATTACATGCCCGCAGGTACAGACGCACCTGGAGATACACCGCCAGTTTAGGGCATCAATTCTGCTATGTTGGAAGAGCTCCTTTAATCCGGAGCAAATACTTTTGGTATATATCTTCTGTCATCTGTAGACTCTGTATGTATGGTATTTTGGGGTACGGCGGGGCCCTGTCCCGTCATCTGATTCTGTATGTCTGTAGAGGCCTGTAGATAGATATGTGGGTTACGGGTTTCATCTGTTTAGGTAAGTACGAGTGATTTTGTGACTCCGTCTGTATGTTAGCCTCATCGGCTTGCCTGTAAATTTCTGTATGATCAGGTATGTATATGTTCGCGTGCGCCGCATCTGTTTCGTCCTGATTCTGTACACATCTGTTTAAAAAACAAATCAGCATGGTACGACATTCTGTTAAGTAGGTACGTATGGGTATCCAGTTAGGATACCAGTCGCGGCCCACAGGGTTGGGTCGTGACACTATGCCTGAAATTCTATACCATCCATAAGCTTTTCTCTTCTAGACAATCATACTCGTTTGTTCTTTGCTACTACTATTAAGTACTCGCATGATTTCCCAACCGGTATGCAATGTTGGAACTTCGTATCCACGTAGCTATCTCACGACGTCTATATCCTTAACTTCTCATCTTAGTTCATTAACTTCAAATGTCACCATATCCGATCCTTCGTTGTTTATGATGCTCGATCTTTACTGGCTGATAGTTAGGGCAATGGCTTACGAACTCGGCTATATCTTTCTTTATTCTATCCCATCAATGAATTGGTTATACATCTTCATTTCTCCTGAATGAATGGAATAATAGAAACAATGGGCTTCTTCCAAAATTCAATGACATCGCTCTGCAACATCGAAAACACGTAAGGGGATGTATCTCGATAATAACTAACATGGGGTTTTTCATACTGGCACTCCTTCACCTCCACCACTAAAGATGAAATAGCTAAATTCTGGTCAGTAACTCCTGCGTTGCCTAGGTCCATCAAGCAAACTCCTAGGACGGCTAGCTGTTGGAGCTCATGAGCTACTCCCTCTTCTCTGGCTAAACATCACACAAACTACCCATGGATTTGCGACTAAGAGCACCAGCCACCACATTCTCTTTCCTCAGATGATACCGAATACTAACATCATAATCTTTTAACAGCTCTAACCACCGCCTTTGCCGTAGATTTAACTATTTCTGCTTGAAAATGTACTGGAGGCTCTTGTGGTCTGTATAGATATCGACATGGTCACCATACAAATAATGTCCCCACATTTTTAATGCATGAATTACGCAGCCAACTCTAGATCATGGGTGGGATAATCATTTTTTTCCTCATGTCTCCGCAACTGCCTTAAAGCATAAGCAACAACTTTACCTTGCTGCATCAACACCCAACCTATTCCCACGGCTGAAGCATCACAATAAACAACATAACCCTCTGATCATTCTGGAAGTGTCAGAGCTAGGGCCAAAGTCAATCTGTCTTTCCGTTCCTGGAAACTACACTCACAAGCATCCGTCTATAGAAATTTAGCTGATTTCTGGGTCAATTTCGTCAACGGTGCAGAAATAGAAGGAAAGACTTCTACAAATATTCTGTAATAACTTGCTAAACCCAGAAACTATGAACTTTTGTAGGTGTTGTAGGCCTTGGCCAGGTCTTCACAGCTTCAATCTTCAGGGTATCCACTCGAATACCATCGGTTGAAATAATATGCTCCAGAAAAGTTGACCAGAACTCACATTTTAAAAACTTAGCATATAGCTCCAAAGTCTGAGGAACTTTAAGGACAGTACGCAAATGGTCTGCATGCTCTGCCTCAGTTCAAGAATACACCAAGATATCTTCGACAAACACAATCACTAGTAGATCTAGGAAAGGCCTAAACACATTATTCATCAAGTTCATTACCCTGAACTCAAAATGGCCATATGTAGTTCTGAAGGCTGTCTTCAGAATATCTTCTTCCCTGACTCTTACTTGGTGGTATCCTAATCTCAGATCTATCTTTGAAAACCATTTGGCACCCTGCAATTGATCAAATAAATCATCAATTCTTGGAAGTGGATATTTATTATTTATGGTCACCTTATTCAATTTTCTGTAGTCAATGCACATCCACCAGTAACCATCTTTCTTTCCTACGAACAATACAGGTGCTCCCCATGGCGATGAACTAGGCCTAATAAAGCCTTTTTCAAGCAGTTCTTTCAGTTGCTCCTTTAACTTTTTCAATTCTGCAGGAGCCATTTTATAAGGAGGAATAGATATTAGCTCAGTACCTGGTAACACCTCAATAGCAAAATCGATCTCCTATTCTGGTGGGAGGCCTGAAAGCTCATCTGGAAATACATCCGGGAATTCATTCACTACTGGGACATATTGAATTGTCGGCGGCTTTGCTTCTGTATCTTGAACTCGTACTAAATGATATATACAACCCGTAACAATCATCTTCCTCTCCTTGAGATAGGAAATAAACCTACCTCTCAGGGATACTGTATTTCCTTTCCATTCTAAAACTGATTCTCCCGAAAATTGGAAACGAACCATTTTTGTTCAGCAATCAACATTGGCGTAATAGGAGGCCAGCCAATCCATACCCATAATAACATCAAAATCTACCATCTTCAGTTCAATCAGATCAGCCATAGTGTAACGGTCATAAACTACAACCACACAGTTTCTATATACTTGTCTAGCTATCACTGGGTCTCCGACAGGTGTAAACACTTTGAAAGGTTTAATTGACTCAAAATTCATCCCAAACTGACTAGCAACATGAGGAATAACATATGACACATAGAATCCGAATCAAGCAATGCATATACATCATAAGAGAATGGTGATAATATACCTGTCACAACATCAGGGGGAGACTGAAGATCCTGTGGTCCAGTTAGTGCATAGAGTCGGTGTTGAAGACCACTCTAACTGGATGCTCCCCCTCTACTTTTGTCACAGCCTGCTGGTATCTGTGAGCTTTGCCTCAGAGGGCGTACCGATGATGAAGAGCCAGCTGCTAATCCCATGGGCTGAACCTTACCTCTATCACCTTGAAATGGATACTCATGCATAAAATGGCCTGGTAGGTTGTAGGCATAGCAAACATTTAAACCCAATTGGCACGGTCCCTAACGTAGCTTATCATAGTCAATACATCATGGTGAAGCTGGTCTCATCTGACTAAAACCACTTCTGATCTGAGAACTGGAAGCTCTTGGACTCTGAACTGGCCCAAAAAGAGCGGTTCTATCAACCCTGGGTCCAGGAAATTATGGAGGCGCACTAGTTGTTGAACAAGCTAAGTGCATAGAGAACTGCTACCTTGGGGCACCTTTGGACTCACTGTAAAGCCCTGAAGACCTGACCCTCTTCCGTTGACCCCTATAACAATAGCCCGCACCCTGCCGCTGAGCTTGAGCGGCTACTAATTGGGTCAGCAAAAGGATGGCTTGTCTCATCTCCTAGCTTGAGGCATCTGGTGGACGAACTGGGGGTGCTGGAGCTAGATCTGGAGCTGAGGCTCCTTCATGCTCTTCTAAAATGGGTGGAGTGTGAGAGGAAAAAAATGGAACCTCACTCTGGGACTCGCCCTCCTCCATATCTGAAGGCGGCTCCCGCTCAGTCCTCTCTCCGGCCACTATTTTGCCCTTCTGGGCTGCAGTTGGTTTTCTTTCCCCAAGCATTGCTGAAAACGTAGCACACGGTTAGGAAAAAAGAAATTCTTATATCATGGCTCGATCGCATGATCTATGATGAGAAAGAAAGGTCAATCATTCCTAAATGCCCCATAGCCTCTTGTTTATAAGTGTGGCGCACTTCACACCCATAAACAAGACTCTACTGGATACAGTTCGTAGACACACCCTAGGACAAACTGCTCTGATAACACTTTTTTCACGACCCAACCAGAGGGCCATGACAGATACTCGGAGCTAACCTACCGAGCACCACTTAGTCTATTTCATACAACCATATCTCGGTGGCACAAATATCTAACTCAAAATCATCATAATCTGTATGAACATGAATTCTTAAATAAAACTCATCTGCATGACAATCATCAACTCCGCCCATGTATATATATATATATATATATATAAACACACACACACACACACAAAAGACCACAAGGCTAAAAAAATGATATACAGTATATACTCCAGTGAGATTATGAAACTTCTAAGTATCCACACATGTCTATGAGCCTCTATATAGAGTGTAGGAAATCATAAGGACGAGACAGGACCACGCCATGCCCAAAATATATACACAAAAGGAAAGTACCAATAGACTGTGGCTTCGAAATAAATGGAGCGCTCCTGAAACTCTGCTGATGAGGCACCTAAGGATCAGATCTGTCTCCCTGTCTACCTGCGGGCAAAAACACGACCTCCACAAGAAAGGACGTCAGTACGAATAATGCACTGCTTATGTAAGGCATGAATAATAACATAATCAAGATATATATATTATAAAGAAGCATGAGATAAAGAGATAACCTGTATGTCAGATTGCCTCTTAAGGAGGATACCATGCATGCTTAACTTTCATTTTTTTTTTCAGAACAACATCAATATATATATATATATATATATATAAAGAGAGAGAGAGAGAGAGAGGGGGGGAGAGAGAGAGAGAGTAAACTGCCCGCCCATATAGGTGCGGTGTTATGCTGCCCGGCCATATAGGCATGGTGTTATGCTGCCTGTCCATACAGGTACGTTGTGATCCCGTGTCCGGGCATCTCGCGTCCAGGATGATATTATAACCTGCCCACTGTAGTGATCTGTCTGCTCGGCCGCCTAGAGGGCGGCGCGATGTTATACTACTCAGTCATGTAAGCGTGGTGTTATACTGCCCGGTCATGTAGGCACGGTGTTATAAAATACATATACCATGCATGGGAGCCCAATTAAACATTTCTACTCTATCGGAGTGACGTAAGGTCGGTAATCATGTGACAAGATCAATAGTATCATGAAAACATTAAGAACCCTCAACTTTGGCCCTTCTAAAATTGAAACCATCATCACAATCATCATCACTATCTTGTTTCATTTTGAAGGAACAAATAACATAAGATGAGGCCAATTATCATGAATGTAGTCAAGAATTATATAGTAAGCTCAGTCATATCATGAGAACATCTAGAACTCTAGGCTTTAGTACCACTAAACATGGATTCATCATAAGAGTCTTGAAAATAATTGACTTCTAGCATTTTTTTTTTTTTGGGAGTAAGGGTAACATGGGTAGCATGTATGGGATCATAACACAGGAATCATGCCTTTTGAAAGAAAGGGTTATCCTTACATACCTTTACATCTTCTTAACTACTATCATTTTTGTCACGACCCAACCCCGTGGGCCGCGATTGGTATCCTAACTGGATACCCATACGTACCTACTTATCAGAATTGGCGTATTATACAATTGTTTTTTGTTTTCAAAATAAGTGTTTACAGATTCGAGCTAATACAGATACGGCACGCGTACACATGTGCAAACCTGAACATACTGAAATCCACAGATAAGCCGATGAGGCTAACATACATACGGAGTCGCAAGATCGTTCGTACCTACCTGAACAGATGTAACCCATAACCCACATATCTATCTACAGGCCTCTACAGACATACAGAATCAGATGACGGGACAGGACCCCGCCGTACCCAGAGTAACCATACATACAGAAAATATAGAAGACAAAAGATATATACCAAAAGTACACGCTCCGGATCAAAGGGAGCTCTTCCAAACTGCAGAACCGATGCCCTAAACTGGCGGCGTATCTCCACGTGCGTCTGTACCTGCGGGCATGTAACGCAGCCCTCGAAGAACCGGGGGTCAGTACAAAAATGTACCGAGTATGTAAAGCAGAAATATATCAAACATAATCATGATCTGGACCAGAAGCACAGAAATATAATAGGCGGAATCATAAGCCGGACGGACAGAGCCATAGTCCCGACAGACGGACAGAATCATGGTCCAGACAGACAGAATCAAAATCCATACGGACATACAGAATCCAGACCCATACGGACAGACAGAATCATAACCAGTCGGACAGATAATCCAGATGGACAGACAGAATCATAACCAGTCGGACAGATAATCCAGACGGACAGACAGTATCATAGCCAGTCGGACAGATAATCCAGACGGACAGACAAAATCATAACCGGTCGGACAGATAATCCAGACGGACAGACAGAATCATAACCGGTCGGACAGATAATCCAGACGGACAGACAGAATCATAACCGGTCGGACAGATAATCCAGACGGACAGACAGAATCGTATATAGGGTACAGGAACGTGGTCGCCACTCCTGCCATTGACACCACAACACAACATATATCAGAAATTCTTCTCCGATCTCCGTCATACATCATAACATAACCACGGTACCCGGGGGCGGACAGATAACACAGCACCCCGAGCCCGGACACATCATACTTCATAATATATCCTCGGTAATCAGGGACGGACATATACCACAGTACCCCGAAACCGGACACATCATACTTCGGAATTCACATATGGGGCTCGGCGGCCCATCCGCACGATATACATACCGGCCCGGGATCCGGTGAAAGGAATCATAGCACATGCACGAACTGATTAATGAAAAACCACATACGTACAGATCGTCGTACAGATTAAACGGAACAGAAATAGGCCAACTGGCAGATCGAATCAAAGTATTCAGATAGTTTTCAAACTACGCACCTACACGTCACTTGGGGAGGCACGACAGATCATAACCCGAACTAGATTTTCAGATATCAAAACCATATTGTGAGATTTATATAAAAACAATCATATTATGTTCAAAATGATAGTTCAGATGTTGCCTGTGAAAAACGGACGGAAATGAGGCAATTTTGATCATTCACGGGGTATCGGGGCTCCGTGGGCCCACCTCGGACCAACTCGAGGCAAGATACATAAATTACTGATAAAAGACCTTATGAGGTCATCCATAATCATTCGAAAGTATTCCGACTCCGTTTAGGAAGGTTTCGTACAAAAGCATACTTTAAAAATATTTTATAAGGACATAGTTTCAATCTTACTGAAGGAATTGGAGCAGATTTCCATATCGAATTCCGAGGAACGGAGTCGTATTTAAGGCTCGCGGCCGAGCCTATTATGTTCAGAACATGCCTAAGAATGAAGGGAAAGACTTTACATACCTTAGCTGCGTCTTACGCTTGTCCAAATTCAATTCCCGTTTCGCTCAAAATCTACAAATGGTCACATTTACCAATTGTCAATAGTAAGACTTTTAGCATTCTTTAATTTACTATTTTTCTACAGAAATTTAGGTAGCATCTCCCCTGCTTATATGCCTAGCCCGAATTTTTAATTCAGCAGTCAACAACACAACAACAATACCAACATCAATAATATCCTTTTTCATATCAACATATTCCATAAAACAGCCCACATGCTGTTTTCCAACTTTTATAAGTAATTAACTCAGTATACAATTATTTAATCGTGTCTTCTTCGTAAATAAACTAGTATTAACACAAATAGGAAGAGATTCATACCTTTCTCCTTTTAATATTGTTGTATCTTCCCTTTTTCACCTTAGTTTTATGCCACAACGCACTGCCATACGATTCTGCAGTGAAAACTATACGCTATCCGGACTGAAACTGGGAAATTATACCTGGTTTGGGCTAAAATTTGGTGGTGGAAAGTTGGGAAATTTTCTGGGATTTTTGGGGTGGTGTTCGTGGTTTTGGACTGAAAATGAGGGGGTCTCCCCCTCTTTATAATTGTTTTGGAAGCTGCCAGAAGCAGCTGGAAAAGTGCTCATCGCGATCGCTTTTCCTTCTGGCGCGATCGCGTAGAGTTAAATGATTTCCTTCTGCGCGTTCGCGCCCCCTCTGGGCGCGTTCGCGCAGGGTTAAAATTTCTTACTGGATGTTCGTTCAGTAAAACGGCCATAACCTTTGATCCCGATATCGTATGAGGGCCTACGACCTATGGATGGAAAGATAATTCAATTATCTACAACTTTTATTTCTGGACGTTTTCCCAAATTTCAAACTTATAATACCGTTTTTGCCCCTAGAAGTCAGATCATCCGAAAATGCTTCCTTAAATTGTCCTTTTGGAGGGCTTCCACTTTGATTTGGCCCAAGGGTCCTTCTTGAGTTGTGTTTAACTTCACATATGTGATTCATATAATTTTTCACATGTCCCAAAAAAAATCTTGACGTGTGGGCCCCACCTCCGCTTACAAATAATTCGACGTTCGAAAATGCAGGATATAACATTCTCCCCCCCTTTTGAACATTCGTCCTCGAATGTTCGATTGACCTTAGGGGGTCTCGTGACACTTCGGGAAGGTTCCTTTCTTTCCTTCAAAATTCCTTTCAACGTTACGATTGCCATCAACATCTTTCACCTCTTGTCACACTTCTCGGTTCCTTACAACGTTATCATAATTTCACGTTACATCAAACAGGTTCATAACTAGAGCCAGACGCACAAAAGCATATCGGACAGATCCATAATCAGAGACAGATGTACTGCACTATGTTGGACAGATTCGTAGTCGGAGTCAGACGTATAGAATTATATCAGACAGATCCACGATCAGAGTTAGACGTACAGAGATGTACCAGACAGATTCGTATCCAGAGTCAGACATACAGAGGCGTGTCAGACAGATTCGTAATCAGAGTCAATCGTACAGAGGTACGTCAAACAGAAACGTGTTCAGAATCAGAAGTGCAGAAGTATAACAAACAGATTTTTTATCAGAATCAGACCACTTTTATTAAGGCTCCAGTGGTTTATGAAAATTTTCCCTTATCGATATTTCATTATTAATCCCGACAATAATACCACAGGTTTTTTTTTTCCTTACCAGGGGGGTCACCCATCCCAGAATTACTCTAGCCTTAGCACGCTTAACCTCGAAATTTTCATGCATTTTGATGCGTTACGGCTAGTATAATTTCGTCGACCGCCCCACACGACCTTTGTCACGTAATTTAGGGAAAATCGGGATCTTGGTACATTTTCGGAAAATTCTCGTAGTGGGTCCCGCCCCGGGCTAAACCGTACAGTTATCATTTCGCCCTTCCGAATCCTCGGTGTCTATCGAGTTAGACATTACCTTACCCTTACTAGTACCCGGAAGAAGGAAATCACATGACGTAACAAAATACAGACTTGTTCATACTCATATCCCTCAAAAGAGATCAATAGCATACCTGGGTGTGCACTGGAAGACGCTCCTGGGTCCTGCCGGCCGGTCAAAGCAAATATGCGGTTCGAAGGACCGCTATAACCCGAAGCTGCACCGCGACCTCTGCCACGACTTGCTGGCGCTGGTGCTGGTGCTGGGGCCCCTCGCCCCGTGGGGCGTATGGCTGCCAAAGGAGGGGATGAGCTAGCAACTGACCCGGTAAGCTGGGCTGAACCATCTGGACCACCCCTATATGGACACTCTCTCATCGTATGGCCTTGTTGGCCACAAGAATAGCAGGCACCAGTGGCACGATAACACTCACCGGGGTGGCGCCTCCTGCAATGAGGACACCGAGGTATGGATGGCCCCATCTGACTGAAACTCCCATCTACTCGCGAACTCGAAGCCATGGAGTTCTGTCCCGAAAACTGTGGGGGCGTACTGTATGCTGGCTGGGATGGATACCTGCTACCCTGCCACTGAGAAAACTCACCCTGGAATCCCCCTGAATACCCGGCCGATCTGGCTCTCTTAGGCCGGCTCCTGTCGGGACCCCTATCAGGCCGACGCTCCCTACGTCGGTCCTCCATGCCCTGGGCATATGCCTGTACCCGGGAAACATGCATCCCTGGCTGGGAAGCCATCGCCAGGCAACCATCAATCAAATAGGGGTCTAGCCCCATCACATACCGATGCACCCTGTCGGCCATCTCTGCTACTATAGCGGGTGCATACCTAGCCAATGAGTCGAACTCCAGGCTATACTCTCGAACACTCCTACCGTTCTGTTTCAGATGCAAGAATCGATCAACCCTGGCTCTCCGTAGCTCTGGAGGTAGAAAATGCTCAAGGAAGGCCTTAGTAAACTCGGCCCATACTGCTGGGGGAGCTCCGTCGCCCCTGGAGAGCTGCCAAGATTCATACCAGTTCGCCGCTACCTCGTATAACCGATACGAAGCCAACTCAACGGACTTAGTCGGCGAAGCCTTAATCAACCGTATCGTGCTCTCCATCTTTCTAATAAACTCCTGGGGGTCCTCCTCAGGTTTTGTCCCGGAGAATTCTGGAGGATTACATGTCAAGAACTCACGAGCCCTGGAGCTTTCATATCTGTCCGCACGACCACCCCCAAATCCATGTCTACGAACCTGCTCTGCCATCAGCGTGGTCAACAACTGGACCGCATCTCGCATAGCCCTGCCCTCCGCCCCTGCCTGTGGAGCTGGAGGCTCGGGCACTGGAACCTCGGGAGCTCGCGGTGGAGCCGTCTCCTGATCAGCAGCTTCTGCTGCTCCGATATCCTCCGGCAAGGGGGGTGTAACAGATCCAGATGATGGGGGCACATCCCCAAGTGCAGGCTGCACACTGGCCCTGGTAACTCTCTGGGCCCGGCTGGTCTCTCCTGCCTCAACCCCCGCCTTGCCCTTCTGGGCAGCTGTTGCCTTCTTCGGAGGCATCGCTGAAAACATAACAGATCGTTAGGAGAGGATCATCCTACTAATACAGTTCTATCGCACGATCTAAGATCCAAAGAAGGGTAACATCCTAAATGCCCTGTAGCCTCCTGTTTATAGATGTAGTGCACAACACATCGATAAACAAGACTCTACTAGACACGGCCTGTAGACATTCCGAGGACTAACCGCTCTGATACCACTTCTGTCACGACCCAACCCCGTGGGCCGCGATTGGTATCCTAACTGGATACCCATACGTACCTACTTATCAGAATTGGCGTATTATACAAATTTTTTTTGTTTTCAAAATAAGTGTTTACAGATTCGAGCTAATACAGATACGGCACGCGTACACATGTGCAAACATGAACATACTGAAATCCACAGATAAGCCGATGAGGCTAACATACATACGGAGTCGCAAGATCGTTCGTACCTACCTGAACAGATGTAACCCGTAACCCACATATCTATCTACAGGCCTCTACAGACATACAGAATCATATGACGGGACAGAGCCCCGCCGTACCCAGAGTAACCATACATACAGAAAATACAGAAGACAAAAGATATATACCAAAAGTACACGCTCCGGATCAAAGGGAGCTCTTCCAAACTGCAGAACCGATGCCCTAAATTGGCGGCGTATCTCCAGGTGCGTCTGTACCTGCGGGCATGTAACGCAGCCCCCGAAGAACCGGGGGTCAGTACAAAAATGTACCGAGTATGTAAAGCAGAAATATATCAAACATAATCATGATCTGGACCAGAAGCACAGAAATATAATAGGCGGAATCATAAGCCGGACGGACAGAGCCATAGTCCCGACAGACGGACAGAATCATGGTCCAGACAGACAGAATCAAAATCCATACGGACATACAGAATCCAGACCCATACGGACAGACAGAATCATAACCAGTCGGACAGATAATCCAGATGGACAGACAGAATCATAACCAGTCGGACAGATAATCCAGACGGACAGACAGTATCATAACCAGTCGGACAGATAATCCAGACGGACAGACAAAATCATAACAGGTCGGACAGATAATCCAGACGGACAGACAGAATCATAACCGGTCGGACAGATAATCTAGACGGACAGACAGAATCATAACCGGTCGGACAGATAATCCAGACGGACAGACAGAATCGTATATAGGGTACAGGAACGTGGTCGCCACTCCTGCCATTGACACCACAACACAACATATATCAGAAATTCTTCTCCGATCTCCGTCATACATCATAACATAACCACGGTACCCGGGGGCGGACAGATAACACAGCACCCCGAGCCCGGACACATCATACTTCATAATATATCCTCGATAATCAGGGACGGACATATATCACAGTACCCCGAAACCGGACACATCATACTTCGGAATTCACATATGGGGCTCGGCGGCCCATCCGCACGATATACATACCGGCCCGGGATCCGGTGAAAGGAATCATAGCACATGCACGAACTGATTAATGAAAAACCACATACGTACAGATCGTCGTACAGATTCAACGGAACAGAAATAGGCCAACTGGCAGATCGAATCAAAGTATTCAGATAGTTTTCAAACTACGCACCTACACGTCACTTGGGGAGGCACGACAGATCATAACCCGAACTAGATTTTCAGATATCAAAACCATATTGTGAGATTTATATAAAAAATAGTCATATTATGTTCAAAATGATAGTTCAGATGTTGCCTATGAAAAACGGACGGAAATGAGGCAATTTAGATCATTCACGGGGTATCGGGGCTCCGTGGGCCCACCTCGGACCAACTCGAGGCAAGATACATAAATTACTGATAAAAGACCTTATGAGGTCATCCATAATCATTCGAAAGTATTCCGACTCCGTTTAGGAAGGTTTCGTACAAAAGCATACTTTAAAGATATTTTATAAGGACATAGTTTCAATCTTACTGAAGGAATTGGAGCAGATTTCCATATCGAATTCCGAGGAACGGAGTCGTATTTAAGGCTCGCGGCCGAGCCTATTATGTTCAGAACATGCCTAAGAATGAAGGGAAAGACTTTACATACCTTAGCTGCGTCTTACGCTTGTCCAAATTCAATTCTCGTTTCGCTCAAAATCTACAAATGGTCACATTTACCAATTGTCAATAGTAAGACTTTTAGCATTCTTTAATTTACTATTTGTCTACAGAAATTTGGGCAGCATCTCCCCTGCTTATATGCCTAGCCCGAATTTTTAATTCAGCAGTCAACAACACAACAACAATACCAACATCAATAATATCCTTTTTCATATCAACATATTCCATAAAACAGCCCACACGCTATTTTCCATCTTTTATAAGTAATTAACTCAGTATACAATTATTTAATCGCGTCTTCTTCGTAAATAAACTAGTATTAACACAAATAGGAAGAGATTCATACCTTTCTCCTTTTAATATTGTTGTATCTTCCCTTTTTCACCTTAGTTTTATGCCACAACGCACTGCCATACGATTCTGCAGTGAAAACTATACGCTATCCGGACTGAAATTGGGAAATTATACCTGGTTTGGGCTAAAATTTGGTGGTGGAAAGTTGGGAAATTTTCTGGGATTTTTGGGGTGGTGTTCGTGGTTTTGGACTGAAAATGAGGGGGTCTCCCCCTCTTTATAATTGTTTTGGAAGCTGCCAGAAGCAGCTGGAAAAGTGCTCATCGCGATCGCGCTTCCTTCTGGCGCGATCGCGTAGAGTTAAATGATTTCCTTCTGCGCGTTCGCGCAGGGTTAACATTTCTGACTGGATGTTCATTCAGTAAAACGGCCATAACCTTTGATCCCGATATCGTATGAGGGCCTACGACCTATGGATGGAAAGATAATTTAATTATCTACAACTTTTATTTCTGGACGTTTTCCCAAATTTCAAACTTATAATACCGTTTTTGCCCCTAGAAGTCAGATCATCCGAAAATGCTTCCTTAAATTGTCCTTTTGGAGGGCTTCCACTTTGATTTGGCCCAAGGGTCCTTCTTGAGTTATGTTTAACTTCACATATGTGATTCATATACTTTGTCACATGTCCCAAAAAAAATCTTGACGTGTGGGCCCCACCTCAGCTTACAATTAATTCGACGTTCGAAAATGCAGGATATAACAATTTTCCTCCAAAGCTAGCAAGAATCCACATTCAAGAGGATTCGTAACAAGGTTAAGTCTTGAAAACATGCTTAAGTTCAAACAAGAGCAACTAAAAGGCTAACGGAATTTGCGCAGCACTTCCCCTATTTCATCAACTTCCATCATCATAATAAAACAGCTCCCAAACAACAATAATAACATCCATAATATCATAATAATGGAATTCTATTAAATTCTATCCCAAATTTACCCAAAATCCCCTTTTCAAGTTCACCTCATAGTTATCTTCTACACTTCAACATCTATGGCTTCTCTACTTTAGATTTCTTCCTCAATAAGAGTTACTAAACCTTTATATCAACTCAATCATATGAATAGGATGAATAACATACCTTATAATAGAATAACTTCACCTTACTCAACTCTTTCTTCAAGACCTATTTCACCACAACCTTGAAAGGAAGAAAGAATCATCACCTTCCATGGATTTACCTTGATATTTTGATGTTTATTCTCTCTTTAGATGATATGGAAAGGTGTGGAGTATTTGGAAACCTTCAAGAACTCTTAGTAAGTCTCTATAGGTGAGGAAATAAGTACGGAAAGTTAGAAATGAAGTTGGGGTCATTTGGGATTTTAAAAGGTGGCAAAATCATCCGGCCTAGCACACTGAGTGTGCAGCTGCACACTCCATCCTCGGCTTGGGGATGATTTTGGGAAATGAGCCCAGCCAATTTGGCAAGTTGTCGACCAGTATGCAGTTCAGCACACTGCCCATTTTTCCTGATTTCGCGGAAATGCGTCCTTTTCGATTTGTTCGACCTTCAATCCTTATGGAACCTTCTTGCACTTGTCTAGAGTTTCATTAACCATCTAAGGGGACCTATATATCTCTATCAAAGTGATTCTAAGAAATGTAGAACTCATTGATACTAGATCTTCCCAAAACATTACTCAAACTCCAATTTCTCCGACGAACTTAAAACTCCAATTTCTCCGACGAACTTACTTCCATTGCTTCATATGAATCTGGAACCTTAAAGTATTCGCTTAAAATTATCAAATACCCTTCTTGACCTTATAATGGCTTCACGTCCACTTTAGGCTTACATTAATATATTCATAATACGAGCAACACGAAATTTCCAAGGTGTAACAGAAATACAGTGAAAGTTATGGTCTGTATACAATTTTACGATTTGAATTAAGGATCTTAATTTGAATTACGGCCAGTAATTTGACCATAATTTGAATTGTGGTTGTAAAGAATGAGGCGGTGAGTTTCCAAAATGTTATAATTATGATTCGCTCTTCATTTTATTTCATTTTAACATAACCCCAAGTCCTAGAAAGCCCTAGAAACTTCTCTAAACTTATTCCAACATATTTCCAAGCCTTAATCAAAGATCAAAGTGAAGATTTAAGTGGTTAGGGTTTCCAAGTGAGGTCTACACTTGTCTCCTCTTCTTGAAGATGTTTGGGTGAGTATTTCTTAAGATGGAGTAACCTTGGAATTGAAATGTTCTTGAATTTTGAAGTAAGATTTCATCTTAGTTCCATGCTTATGAGTTTATTTGGTAATTATGTTAAGATTTGAGGAGAAGAAATTATCGGAAAAGTTCAAATATGATTTTGATGATATTTTGAGTTGTAAATTAACTTGAGCTATAATTATTATGATGTTATAAGTATAATCTTGCTATGAGGGATAATAATGATGATGAGGAAGTGTTGTATACAAGTGTATAAGGGATTATGTTGAAGTTGTTGTTATGGATTGATTATGAAATGAAGTTTGGAATGATTTGAGTCCAATTTGAATATAAATCTGTTGGCTATGGTATTGTTGATGTTGTTTGGAAGTTGTTTGGGAATTTGGCGGAAGTAAGTGATATAGGGCAGATGCTAGCCAAATTTTTTTAGCTCACCTAATAGTCTAGTTTGATCTTATAAGTGTTTCAACAACTTAAACTTAGTGTGAATTATCTTGAATATAGATTTGCAAACTCAGGAGGATAGGTGAGGAGTAGTAAGGAGAGGGCGAGGAGTAGTAAGGAGACGGCGAGGTATGATAAGGCTAACCCTTTCTTTCTTAAGGCATGATTCCTTTGTTGTGAACTTACACACGATATCCATAATATACTTATTCCTAAAAATGCTAGAAACTCATTTGATAAATGTTCTTCATGATAATGATGATTCCATTTCTAGAGATATCAAAGCTTATAGTTTTTGATGTCATTAAAATATTATTGAGCTTGTTCCATGATTATTGATTTTATTCATTATTGTTGATCTGACCTTATGGTAGTTGTTCTTTCAAGGTGAGATATAGCGATGATGATGATTCTATAATAGAAATCGGAGGTTTACCGCCTTTACGTCACTCTGATAGAGTGGTAACGTTTTATTCGGGCTCTCATGCCTGCTTTATATATATGTATGTATTTTCTCACACTGAGCCGCACTATAGTTGGTCGGGTACGGCACGTAGATATGCACACCACTGCAGTGGGTACGTTATGATGTTACCCCGGACACAGGATGCCCCGACTGCGGGATGATATGATATATGGATCAGGTTGCACGTTCCGCAGCACTAACACTTATATTATATATGTATGTATGAAAATGTTTTTTTAAAAGTTAAGCATGTATGACTTCCGCCTTAAGAGGCATTCAGATGTACAGGTTATCTCTCTTGTCTCATGTTACTTTCCATATCTTTTTCTAATGTTGTCATTCATGCCTTACATACTCAGTACATTATTCGTACTGACGTCCTTTGTTTGTGGACGCTGCGTTCATAGGCCAACTAAACGGCATTCCCGTAGCAATTGGGGTTATGGATTTTCAGTTTATGGGGGGTAGTATGGGATCCGTAGACGGAGAGAAAATCACCCGTTTGATTGAACACGCTGCGAATCGAATTTTACCTCTTATTATAGTGTGTGTCTTAAGTTGCTTCATCAGCGATTACACAGGAGCGCTTCATTTGTTCTGGAGCTACAGTTCAACTGGTACTATTCTTTTGTGTATATATGGGCATGGCGGGGTCCTGTCCCATCTTTTTGATGTTGTGCACTCCATATAGAGGCTCGTAGACAGATGTATATAGTTAGATGTCCTATAACCTCAACGGTTTATATAGAGGCTCGTAGACGGATGTATATAGTCAGATGTCCTATAACCTCAATGGTTTATATTTTTGTATATCATTTTTGGCAGCCTTGTCGGCTTGCGCATATGGGCATAGCTGATGATGATTATATAGATATGCATTTATCTTTTGGACTCATGCCGTTACAGATTATGATAGTTATAAGTTATCGTTTGTGGTCCACCTAGATATGATTATGAGAAGTATGTTAAGAGGTGTTTGGCAGGTTAGCTCTGGGTGCCCGTCATGGCCCTTTGGTTGAGTCGTGACAACTCGAGAATGCTAGAACTCACAATGAAGCTTCAATGTATGACATTACATTATCGAACATATCATGATGCACACAAACATCGCTTTAGGCGGTCACTTTCTATTGCAGAATTTTCCATCCTTATGCCCTCAAATTGACCAAAGAATGTCCCAAACACACATATACAACGGAAATGGGACAAAGACAAAAGGAGAAGAGAAGACACTCACACTGACAAAGAATTTCATATCTACACATACAAATACTATAGGCTTGCCCTTATTTTCTCTGCTTTAATCCTTGGTTTGTTTAGTTGTGATCACGTTAGAACTTGTTTCGGCTTGTAATGTAGGCTTAGGGATGGGTAGGATACTTTTTGGGTATTAGTGACTCACCCTCCTTGAACACTACATTTCCTTCTTCACCTTTATTCACCTATTCTTTTCTCCCGTTATTTTCTTTTCAAATCTTCAACCTCGATGTGGTTTATTTCTAATCCAACTTAAACTTATTTTTGCGTTACAATTTTCTGACTTTCTTCTCTTTTTTTCTTCTTTTTTATTTTTAGATATGTACAACCGCCACATCAAGTCTCAACTAACACAACATACGCCACCCCCAACATAGGTTCTTAATCTCTACTCCACACTCACCCCACCCCCAATTTAGGCTTTTAGTCTCTTTTATCTCGTAGTATCAAGGAGGGAACGGGTGCGAAGCTGGAATACTTTCACAAAGGGTACGGGTTTGTTAACGGCTAGCCAAGAAAAAGGTTTAAGGCTCAAAAAGGGAAAACTAGGGATATTTACATCATATGGTCAGGCTTATTTAGGAAAAGTGACTATTTATACAAAGAAAGCCTAAGATCATCTCACAACCAAACCAACTGTCGAATTTAAACATGACAAATTGGGCAAGTTCTAGATTACACTTGTATAGACTAAACACAACTAACAACTCACCCACACATTGTCATAAGCACGATTATTTTTACAACTGTGACCTCTTAAGTAATAATTCATCACACACAATACCCCAATAATCATAATGTCATACAAAGAATCAATCACGTCAATCAGTAGCTATTTCTAAGTATGCATATTTCAAAAAATATTGAAGGGTCCACAATTTCCAACAAAACCACTAACATGCCATAAGTTTCATAACACTATCAAATAAGTCAAAACTACTCTATTCAACTTAAGCAACATCCTAAACATGCCAGGTTCAACATAAAATAAACGCCTCGTGAAAAAAACACATTGCAAAGAAAAGTCAAGGGGGGTCCTAAAGACATATATACATTAAACAAAAATCAAATCCTCAAAACAACAAATACTCCCACCCCCAACTGAAAAAATCTGCAATTTCCCCAATGCAGTAAAATTAAATCAAGGGAGTAGAAATACCTGTGGCGCTCTATGCGCGCTGCTCATATTCGGCTCAACGGCCTGCGAGGCATCAGATGGAACAACAACTTCAACAACAACAGTAGCAGTAGTAGTAGTAGTAGTAGTAGTACTAGCTGGCACTGGCTCTAGAATAGAGAGGGTCGGTGGCAAGGTCTCTCCAGTTGGAGCACTGCTCGAGGCGGCTCCCGCAGTCCCACGAGGGTAGTTCTCCACAAGAGAGTTCAGGGTAAATTCCTGGATAAGCTGCTCTTCTAAGCTCTGACCCTATAGATGAGTCATCTCTCGTAACTCATACTTCTCATCATCATCATCCATCACTCTCTTCCTCTTCTCCTAAACACCAACCGCTAGAGCGGCAGTAGGAGCTCCCTGAATGTCAAGTAACTATATCACTGGAAGCATGTCCCCCTCCACCTCAATCCTAGTGGGAGGTGGCATCGTCCCAACACTCGGATCACGATGCCACCTTTTAAACATAAGGATTGGAGGTCAAACGAATCAAAAAGAACGCATTTTCGCGAAAATTGGAGTTTGTGGGCAGTTTGCGGCGCATGCTGAGTTTGCTATGAAGCATACTGGCTGCAAACTTGCCATTTTAGCTAAGATTATTGCCCAGCACCACCCCCATGTTGTGAAGGGAGTATCCAGCTGCAAGTACAACTTGCTGGCCCGCATCTCCCCCTTAACACAGAGCGGTGGGGCGGTTTTAAGCCCTTTTTTAAACTCCGAAATATCCTATTTTTGAAATCCACTTTCCACACCTCTCTCCCCATATTATTATAGTGTTATTGAAGGTACTCTAACATTAAAAAACCTTCCACACCATCAAAAGAGAAGATCAAACTCCAAAACCCTAAGCTAACTCATGGAAGATGATTGTTCTTGCTTCTATTTGAGATTGTGGTGAATTTGGTCTTGGAAGAAGTTGAGTGAGGTGAATTCTTCTAGTAAAAGCTATGTTCGTATGTTCTTCATCTTATTTCTTATGATTTAGTTGACTTAAAGGTTTAACAAGTCTTGGAAAGGAAAATAATCATAGTGGAGAAGTTACAAGGTATTAAATTGAAGTTGATGGGTATGAGTTGAATTTGAAACGGAATTTTGGATTAATATAAGTTTAGCTTGAATGAATTCTTTTGATTATGGTATTTTTGATGTTCTTATTATTGTTTGGGAGTTGTTTTAGAATTCGGTGGAAGTAGATAAAATAGGGGAAGTGCTGCTTAAATTCCGCTAGCTCACGAATTACTCTAGTTTGAACTTATAAGTGTTTTCAAAACTTAACTCTAGTATGAATCCTCTTGAATGTAGATTTTCCAGCTTGGGAGGAAAAAACGTTAAGTAGTTAAGGAGACGAAAAGGTATGTTAAGGCTAACCCTTTCCTTTTTATGGCATGATCACTTCGATACGAATATATATACAAATGTCCTCCATGATGACTCCATTTCTAGAAATACTAAAGCTTATAGTTCTTGATGTTCTTATGATATTATTGAACTTTGTTTCATGATTATTGATCTTGTTCATTGTTGTTGATCTTATCTTATGGTAATTGGTCCTTCAAGGTAAGATATAGCGATGATGATGATTCCATAATGGCAGTCGGAGGCTTACCGACCTTATGTCACTCCGATAGAGTTATAGCTTTCATTTGGGCTCTCATGCATGATTTATATATATGTATGTATTTTCTCACAGCGCGCCGCGCTATAGTCGATCGGACAGACACGTAAATATGCACCCCACTGCAGTGGGCAGGTTATGATATTACCCCATACGCGAAATGATGATGATATGATGATAACACCGAGTCTATATGGCCGGGTACGGTATTATACATGTATGTATGAAAATATATTTTTTAAAAGCCAAGCATGCATGACATCCACCTTAAGAGGCATTCAGATGTATAGCTTATTTCTCTTATATGATGTTTCTTTCATATCTTTATTATGTTTTTGTTCATGCCTTACATACTCGGTGCATTATTCGTACTGACGTTCTTTTGTTTGTGGACACTGCATTCATGCCCGCAGGTAGATAGAGAGACGGACCAGACCCCTAGGCAGCTTCATCAGCTATTGTACAAGAGCGCTCTATTTGTTTCGGAGTTGCGGTTCAGTTGGTATTATTCTTTTGTGTACATATTTGGGCATAGCGGGGTCCTGTCCCGTCTTTATGATGTTATGCACTCCATGTTGAGGCTCGTAGACAGATGTGTATAGTTAGATATTTTGTGACCTTTTCGGTCCACATTTTGTCATATCATTTTGGCAGCCTTGTCGGCTTTTGTGTGTATATATATATATATGGGCGTAGTTTGACAAGGAATGAATAGATGCGCATTTATCTCCTAGACTCATGCCCTTACAGATAATGATATTTATAAGTTATCTTTGTGATTCACCTAGATATGATTATGAGATGTATGTTAAGAGGTGCTTCGTAGGTCATCTCCGGGTGCCCATCATAGCCTTCTGATTGGGTCGTGACATTTATGAAATTAAATTTCACAAAAATCATAAAGGGTAGAAATTCACAAGTAAATAACATAATAAGGAAAGTTAAGAAAGCGAACCCAATATTTGCCGCTTTCATCTTGATTCACCAATTGCTTTTGATTTGATCTCTTCGACCGTAGGAAAGTCAAATTTGTCGTTGCCTTAAGTGTGGAATTTCAAAGGACAACGCCTTTTTATCATACCTTTTATTGCTACGCTCTTATAAATCTTGTGTTGACAAAGATAATTTCCTTGATGTGCCAAATATTGGATGTGAAGTTCATCAATGAAAAAGACATGTTTTTTTTTTATTTTGTCATCCCAGTAGAAAGATCACAAATGAAAAAGAGAGCAAAACCTTCAAGTATGCAGCCAAATTTTCTTTTCATGTTATAGCGTTAGTGGAACAAAAATTCTACTTTAATTGGAATCATTCAATTTGATGCCTGTATCCATGTCTAATGAAGTAACAGAGGACCTTTGGCGGAAAATTATGGCATTGTTACACCTCGGAAAATTTTCCGTTGGTACGGAAGTGAATGAACTAGCGATGAGTATGAGTGTATGATGTTCCATGAGTAAGAAATGACGCTTGGATGACCTTAGGCGAGATTTCAAAGGCATCCGATGTAAGACGAGAAAGTTGGCTAAGATAAGGCAAGGTATGAGGTGAGCAATGCATGTAAATGGATGTGGATGATTAGAATGCAAAGTCTAAGAAATATGAAAAGTTGCAGGTTGCAAAGCTGGCCAGTGGTCGTAAAGTGATATACGGACCGTAAAACGATATACGGTCCGTAAACTGGCCTGTCGTAAATTGGCATGCAAAACTTCAACTTTCTGCCAGTTGGCCAAATGGTAAAATACGACCTGGAATACGGACCGTAAAGTGATTTACGGCCCGTAAACCATGGTCGTAAATCACCATGTTGCAGCCTGAGTTTCTGGTTTAGAAATGGTTAAATACGCCCACGGAGGACGGTCCGTAAACTGGAATACGGATCGTAAACCCAGTTCACGACCACTGTGCACTTCAACTCAGATTTTTCAAGTCATTAAATAAGGGGACCAAGGCTTATTCCATTTCACTTTTACATCACACCCCTTCTCTCTAAAACATCTCTCTACATTTATTATACAAGTTTTCAAGGATTATAGGTCATCAACAACATAAAACAAGTGAATCAAGAGTAAGAAAACCATCAAGGATCATCCAAGGTCAAGAAATCCAAATGGAAATAAACTAGGGTTTTGCTCAAGGTGGAGTGTTATCAACTAAAGCTTGTTCCTACAACATCTAAGGTAAGATTCATGATATTTATATGATGTTTAAGGTATTGGAGAGTTGAAATATATGGATTGTAGAAAATATGATAAAATGGGTCATGAATGGTGAATAGTGACATTTTGAGAAATAGTTTGAATCGAATCATGATTGTTGTTGTGTTGTGACATAAATGGGGTATAAATGACGTCGAAAGACCATGAAATAGACATTACATGTGAATGGACGAAATCATGTGTTATAGCCATAGACATAGGCAAATGAAAGTAGATTGAGGAATGTGGATAATGTGAATGACTAATGGTCATTGTTATGATATTATGAATGTATTGTTGACGTTTGGGAGTTAAATTATGATGTGAAGGAATGTTGTATAAATAAGGGAAAAGTTGTCCGATTGTCCCTAGCTTTAGCCATGGGTGCTAATTATCGATGCTAATGATAGTATGACTTTAATGAAGGTAGAAACGTGAGTATCGGAGAAGTACGTGCAATTGTAGAATAGTTCGATGAAAAGGTATGTAAGGCTAACCCTTCTTTCATAAGTCATGGTTCTTTGGCCAAATTTCTAAATCCTCTATACGAGTATGTTATCTTCAAATAATTGATCTTCCGAGCTTGTAGGCTCACGATCCTTGATATGTACTACGATTATACTACGTTCCTCATATGACGAGTAAGCTTATAATATGGACGTAACGATAATGATGATGATAGTAACGATAATGATGATGATAGTAATGATGATGATGATAATAACGATGATGCTAAAGGTGCCTATGAGCTATTATACTATGTGTGCCTATGAAGGGCTATAATGAAACCCCGAGCTTATAGTGCCGGGTAGAATATATGTATATGTATGTATATGATTACGTAACGCGCGCACACATCTGCAGATGGTACGGATAACCCTGATGCCTTGGTAGGGCCAGGTAGATATAACCTTGAGCCTTGGTTGGCCAAGTATGTATGAAACACCGAACCCTCATGGTCGAGTATGCTATGTATAACTATATATATGTGTATATGTTATGTATATGAGATGTAAATGATTATGAGGGTAATTAAGTACGGATATGGATGTATGTACGCGGATACGCAATAGAAACGGAATGTCCCTATGGAAAGCAAGTAAGTGCAATGATGATGATATTGTTGTCTCCCCTCCTATGCTACTTCATATGTTGTTTATTACGTTTCTATATCGATGTTGATCATACTTTACATACTCAGTACATTCTTCGTACTGACGTCCTTTTGTTTGTGGACGCTGCGTCATGCCCGCAGGTGCACAGGGAGACAGACTTGATCCATAGCTGCTTATTCAGAGATTACATAGCAGAGCTCTATTTCTTCCGGAGCCATAGCTTTTGGGTACTTATTCTTTTGTGTACATAATTATAGGCATAGCGGGGTCCTGTCCCGCTTATGTGATATGTTACATTCTTCTTAGAGGCTCGTAGTCACGTGTATGTGGTTAGATATGTCTGGCCTTGTTGGCCCATGTTTTGTATATCATTTTGTCGGCCACGTCGGCCCATGTACATTGATGTGGCATAGATGCCTATGATGATATGGAGGTGTTGTTGTCCAAATGGGACTAGTTTGATGAATGAAAGGAAATGTATGTCTAATTATGTGGCTCATCTAAATGTAAGCATAAGTGTAAGTTAAGGGGGTGCCCGGATGGGCTAGCACCGGGTGCTCGTCGCGGCCCCCTAGTCGGGTCGTGACAGGCATCACTTTGCTTAGGCAATCGTTACAAAAGCCTACAATTGTTCTTCACCGATTGCAACAATCAATGCTCTTTAAAATAGCGCGAACGAGCAAAACTTCAGGGGATCAAGTAAATGCATTGAAAAAATTATCTTTGATTGTTAGAAATTGTATGTTTGTTGTGAAAAATCTGGATACGCTTCAAGTTGTATACCTTACTTGGATCACTTTCCAAAGAGAATTATTTATCCCTTACAAATGCTCTCCCGGGATAGAATGAAGCAAAGCCAAGAAATAATGAAACGAGTCTCTAAACACAAGAATTAATGTTGCAGTGAACAAACTTATGCAGTTTTTCTTAAGGAAGAATTTTGAAATATTTCCAGGATGTTCCTCTATTTATAGAGGATGTCTTTAACCCTTGAACCTGAAATGACGTAACCTTTCAGGAAGCGATGTATTATTTCAGGAAGAGATGTACTCTTTCATAAAAAAATATTTTTTCCTCTTTGAAGAAAGAAAAATACATTTTCTTTTTGCCTATTCCTTTTATTTTCTCTTGAAAATTCCAATATCTCACACCTAATATCCCCTCGTTAAATCCTATCCAGAGGGATTAATAAACTAAACAACTCCTCAACGAATGTTGTAAAATTTCATATATGTGATTGCTCTTTATTGTATGAGGCATAATGTAATTTTCACTTGTTTCAGTTTCACAAAAAAGTCTCCAGCTGGTGTATGTTTCATCCCAGATGTAGTGTTTGTACAATATTTGGTTGAAGTTGAAAACAAATATTCAAAGTTGATGTTAAAAAAGAAAATTATGAAAATTATTAATCTGCTTTCTTTGTTGGTCCATCGCCGAAAACTTTAACCTAAGATTTCAAACAACTATCCAAACGTTCTCATACCAGAACCACAATCGACTTTAAAGTTTAATCTAGTCAAAGTATTTATCATAAAACTCCAAACAAGTAGACCCTTTTGTAGCATCCTTGCCATGAGATACCATCACAGGGTCAAATATGTCGTATTGTGATAGGAGAACAAAGTATATAGTTCAATCTGTTTAGGCCAAGTTATTCAGAACATCAACTAATCCCTTGCATCACTTGTTAGAGATTGAAATAAGAGAAGAAATATGTTTCTTGCATCTTATCGACTCTACTTGTAGGAGAAAGTCATGACTAGTTCTGCTGGGTATCATTACTAGTATCCCATATTATGGATAGATAATCAGAACAACATTACAATATCATTAAAGAAAGAAATCCACGTGTTTTACCGAGATTATTGTAGTTAAAAATGAAAAAAACAAATACACATAGGCGCCACATAGGAAAAATTAAGGTGCGACATGGGGATTTAACAAAATAAGAATAAATATGATTTTTGTTTTTTTGTGCTAGGGAAAATAAGGCCCTAAAGTTGAATGACAGTAACAAATATGTTGAAAAAATATAACAAAGGACAAATATAACTTATCCGTGATATTACAAGGGCAATCTAACCCTTTTACGAAAAAATAGCACCGCTAAATTGTGTATTTGTGTTAAGATTTCCCTCCGTTAACCTATTGGCTCGCTAAATCCCACACCGTTATTATGGGCAATTTTATGGGAAAGGACATAAAGGGCCGTCCGGCCCAAACTATTCCCAGCGGATGGCCCATGTTTCTCCAAACCCAAAGTGTAGCCAGCGCGATCTTTTGAGTCGCCACTAAAAGTCCGCTGCAAAAAAAGGACTATTTGTGGCGACTTTAGTCGCCACTAAAGATCAATTTTTTTATTGTTTTTTTGGTAAAAGCCACTGAAGATCAACTATGTATAGAAAATGTATCATACGTATAAAAAATGAATCATTATTGTATTGATTATGTATCCCTACCGTATATGTATAGAAAATGTATCATAGATTTTTATAATTATTGTGTAATTTATGTATAATAAATGTATCATCAACGAATACTCACTAATCATACATATATTATGCATTAGTATGTACATTATACATTGATTGTACACTAATGATTCACATATTATACATATTCCATACATAATATGTATCATCAATGTATACTCACTAATCATACGTATATTATACATTAGTTATACATTGATTATACACTAATGATTCAAATATTATACATATTCCCTACATAAGTATAGAAAATGTATCATTGTTGTATAATTTATATATAAACTATATCATTCTTGTATAGAAAGTGTATCATACGTCTAGACAATGTATCATACATATACAATATATAAACTGTATCATTCTTGCATAGAAAGTGTATATAAACTGTATCATTCTTGCATAGATAGTGTCTATATAAACTGTATCATTCTTTTATAGAAAGTGTATCATACGTATAAAAAATATATACATATACGTATAGAAACCATATCATTGTTGTATAGAATATGTATCACTACTGTATATGTATACAAATTGTATCATACGGTATAGAAACTGTATCATTATTGTAAAATATGTGTATAATAAATGTATAATTAACATATAATATATGTATAATAAATGTATAATTAACGTATAATTTATGTTTAATAAATGTATAATTAATGTATACTTACTAATTTTGTTAGTTTTGTAGTTGATATATTTTAGTTTGTTAAGTTTTCGATGATGGTTACTTTAGTTTATTTATTTAGTTCTTCTTTTTTAATCCCTAGCAGAAGATAGAAAAATAAATGTAAGTTTGCAGCGAACCTTGAGTGGCGACTTTTAAAAGTCGCCACAAGTGTTTTGAGATATTTTTTTAAAGTTCAATCAACGTATAAATATACACATATTATACCTGTTTTGAAATATTTTTTGAAAGTTCAATAATTGTATAAGTATACACATATTATACATGTTTTGAAACATTTGTTGAAGGCTTAATATGAATTTTAACCTTTAGTGAAGACTTTTTGAATTGCCACTAAAAAAAGTAAAGTTGACCTTTAGTGGCCACAAAGTCACCACAGAATTTTTTTTTTTTCTGAGGCGTTTGGGCTGCTGGGCCGGACAGCTCACGGTATTAGGCCCAAACGTGGGGCAAATGTGGGATTACTTGGCCTGTTGGCCATTGTATATCCTTTTCCCCAATTTTAAGCCATAAGCAAATAGAGAAAGCTTTACGGAATCAATAGATAATGAGGGCAATCATTAAAAATAAATCTGATAGATTAAGAGAATTTTTTATTCTTTTCTGTAACTTTTATTAGTATATACTTCCTCTGTTTTAATTTATGTGAACCTTTTTTTTTTCTAATCCGTGCCAAAATGAATTACCTCTTTCCTAATTTGGAAGCAAATTCACTTTATGAAATGATTTATAGTCACATAAATATTCAAAACTTATTTTGAACCACAAATTTCAAAAGTCTTTACTCTTTCTTAAATGTTGTGCCCAGTCAAATAGGTTCACATAAATTGAAATGGAGGGAATATATATTTGATGTTATTCTTTCCTTGATTTAATATATTTTTTTTAAAAGGTGCACTTGTATTATATTTAAAGAAAGCAAAAAGTATTTGGTTAGTTATATATGAGTATATTTTCTCACAGGGTCCAGGATACTAAAAGTATAGAGTATATTGGCATCATTGTTATAACTCTGCTTCTGTTTTAAGCAAACTATATTGAACAAAAAGCATCTGCTTCTGTTTTAAGCAAACTATATTGAACAAAAAGCATACACATAACATAAGTGTCTACAATCACGTCAGACAATTTTCTGAGACAGCAACAATTTGCAACGTAAAGTTTGGTCCAGGAATATATGGTCTACCAATACAAATAATTTCTAAATAAACAAATAAATAAATACTCCGTTCTTGTACGGTAACATATTATTTTTAGTTCGTTACAAAAATAAATAGATTTCTAAATTTAAAAGTTATATAATTTAAATATTTCTCATTTTTTACTTTAATGGGAAGTTTGTATGTCACACAAAATTCCCGCGTCCGTTTTACTTGTCCACTATACTAAAAATTGATGTTCAGTTTAAGAAATCAAGAGATAATTTACCATTCTTAACCTATTTTACCCTTATTGTTAAGTACTGTAATTATTTCCAATTCATTTTAACATATGATTAGAGGTGATATAGTAAAATTATCATTTTATTTATTGTTTCGTAAGGAGTATGTCACGTCAAATATGGATAAGTAAACATGAACAGAGAGAGTAATATAAAATGTTTAATTGCATAAATTTTAAAAGTTTATAATCATACACATTTATGAAATATTTTATGAAAAACAAAATTCAAAAGTTTCTCTTTTTTTGTTAAACATTGTATCTATTCAAACTTTATCTTATAGATTGAGAGAGGTGCTATGACTTTTGAGTCATCAACGACTTTCGCACTGCTTCGCATAATGTTAGAAACTTCATAGTCAAATTCAAGAAAAAGCATGCGGCATGCCCACATCAAGGAAAGTTCCTGTCGTTTACCACTCCCACTTCCAACGTACAAAAAGGTGTGATATACTTTACACATCCACTTTGTATTGCATGTTAACCTAATCATCTTTCCATGTCCTTTAACCTAATCAATTTTTACATAAAAATTGTGAAATTTGAAAAAAGTAGTATTTGTTTTCAAGTTGATAATGATGTGTGGAAATTGGAATTGTGTTGGGACATAAATTGAAGTTGCTTTTGAATTATTATTTTTAAGTTATATGGGGTGAAAATTGTGAAAACGACTTTTTGGAGTTTTTCAAATTTCAAAAAAATTTATTAATTTTATGTAAAAATAGTTTTTCGGAAAAAAGTAATTTGACATTTAGATGTGAACTCAAAGATTCTAGAAATAAGAAAATTTGGAAGTCTACCCATGAAATATGTAAATTTAATTTTAAAGTATTTAAAAAATCTATGTCCAAATTAATAATCAAAATTAAGTTTTTGGCTCTTGTACCTAAAACACTTTGTATAAACTGAAACTTAGGGAGTACTATTTATATTATTTTTTAAATTAATAATTTCAGTGAGTGATTACTTTATTGCCTTTACGACAACTTGATGGTTTTAAAAGTAATTTAAAGTGCGCTGTCCCAAATTTTATACTCACTGTTATGGTACTTGCAATTAAAAACACTAACCTCTACCTTTCTATAAAATGCTTTCTATAAAATGGGTGTCCATACACCATATGGTTTCATTCTCCACCAAGTGACTCGAATAATCTACTTCCATGGCCAAACTAACATTCCAAATCTTCACCATCTCCATTCTCCTCTTCCTCATAGCTTTTCCGGCGACCGGAGAAGAAGAACACATGTTTGGAAAATCCATAAATAGAAAGTCTATGACGCTGAAAAAGGAAAAACTCAGCCATTTCAGATTCTTTTGGCATGATGTCCTAAGTGGCTCCAAACCAACATCTATGATGGTTATTCCACCTCCCAAAAACACCAGTAGTTTTGGCCAGATGAATATGATAGATAATGCACTAACCCTAGGACCCAAGTTGAGTTCCAAGATTGTTGGAAGGGCACAAGGGTTTTATGCTTCTGCTTCCCAAAATGATGTTGGTTTAATGATGGTCATGAACTTTGCATTTATTGAAGGAAAATATAATGGAAGTACATTTACTATACTTGGACGGAATCTGGTCTTCGAAAAGGTGAGAGAGATGGCGATTATTGGTGGCAGTGGGCTTTTCCGATTTGCTAGAGGATATGTTCAGGCCAGTACTCATTCATGGGATTTCAAAACTGGTGATGCTACTGTTCAGTATGATGCTTATGTGTTGCATTATTGAGGTTGAGTAATTGCGTCCACCGTCCCAATTTATGTGACTTTTTGAATTTCGAGAATCAAATTAAATTTTTTCACATGTATTTTAATTATTTTGAATTATTAATTATTGTATCTTATATTAGTACTTTTTAGCTAGTCTTAATATATAAGATTTATTTCAAAAGTTAAACGACTTTACATCTAAATGTACCATCAAAATTAAGAAATTTATCTCTAAAAAATAAAAAATATCACACGAATTAGGAAAATATACACATTCATGGGATTTCAGAACTGGGGATGCTTGCTTATGTGTTACATTATTGAGGTTTAGTAGTAATTAATTATATTTCACTCTTGTCGACCAGCTGGCTTTTAATAATTGTGGAGAGATCATTACTAGCTTTGTCGTTGTAATTGGCACCTACCGAGCTACTTTCTTTGTCCCACTTTATGTCTGTTCATTTTCACCGTGTATTCGAATAAAGAATATTTAAGATAAAATTTACATAAAAATTATTATAAGTCATAATAATTTAAAATATATAAATTAATATGCAAAAAATTATTGCTAAAAAAAATTATTTAGATCTTGAAATTCAAAAATTGTCACGCAAATTGAAACGGAGGAAGTATTATTTTCCTTAGGCGAATTAATTATGTGAAATCGCCTTTAGCAACTCAGGGATTATAATTAAACCAAAGCATAGATTTTTAAGATGTCAGAATAGGAGGAGTCAATGGCGGAGCTAGGATTCATACTAAGGGGTGTCAAAAAATATAAATGTCGTGATATAGGCTTGAACACACAACCTTAGGGACGTTTTACAACCCCTTACCACTGTGCTAAGTCTCCAACTTGTGCAAGGAGTGTCAATACCGATGTACATATCTATAAAATCAAAATTTCACCTATCTATACAATATAATTTTCCGGCGAAGGGATGTCGCTTGACTCCCCTCGGGCAAGGGTAGCTCCGCCCCTAGATGGAGTATATGAGATAATGAATTTTGGAGATAAACGAGAATTACTCTTTTCAGAGATTAAATTTTTATGGTTAGTCTAAAATTAATTAAAACATTTTTATCTAATTTAATTTTAGAAATGACTGATATTAAGCGTCTATTCTTAAAAGATATTTCTGGTACAAAAAGTTTCTTTGAACAAATGTGTCTCCTACGACCAGACTCCTAAGGTATCATAAATATCTGGTACTGCTTCAAAACAAGGAATGTAGAATTACAGATTTCTTCTCCTCTTCTCTAAACACTCATTACAAAACATAATTATGTTCTTGTGGGAAATTCAAGTTAATTGCCGAAACTTGAATTTCATAGGCTTTGTAAATCCTGAAGAAATTCTGTGACCATCTCTGCTGCAACAAAATGGGAGGCTTAGGACCCGTTTGACCATAATAAAAATTCACTTTTTTCCAGAAAACGCTTTCACTTTATAAATTAATGTTTGGCCATGAAAATTCCAAATACAACTTGAAGTTGTTTTTGGAATTTGAAAAACACCAAAAACATGTTTTCACTTTCAGTACATTCAAACAACCAAATTTCTTTTTGCAAAAACTATAACCAAACACAACTCCAACTTCAAAATTCCAAATAAAGTGAAAAATATTTGGTTTTCATGGCCAAACGCCTACTTAAATCCTTAAGTACAGAGATTACTCTATCAAAGCCGGATTATTTTTCCCACTTCCGAACCATATTTTTCTAACATTAGATTCAAAAGCAACAGCATAAATCTAAGTGAAATGTCAAACTGTAGCCTAAAACCCGTTATACGTACACTGTCAATGAGCATCTAAAAGAATCTGATTGCAATAGATTAAGAGATGCAGCCCGAAAAGAAGAAACATGGCATAAGTTACTTAGTTAAGGATAATCTGATATGTCACGACAATACATATGGTTGGCTTACCTCAACTGGAACTGGCCCGTAGAACTTTTCAGTATCAGTAGTTGTATACGGTAAAAATCGAATAGACTTGTATCCGAGGAAAACCGGAGTAAAGTCTAGAACCGAGGGGTCACGAATATGATCAACTCTGCTTCAACACCGAGGGTATTTCACCGGACAGTGTAAATCCGAGCCTAAATAGCACGCTCTGCATGGGCCCGAAAAATCTGTTATGGAGCAGGCCACGCGTCACCCAACCGTTACACCACCTGCGCTGACAATAGTACAGGTGTCAGACCGTACGGACCAGCGTTATCCATTTTAGGGTTTTACTAGAAAGGCTTTTTAATATTGTACTAAGGCCCATTTTATTGTTAACTATAAATAGAGGGCAACCCCTTCCTTTTTTAGGTTAGCTTTTACCATTCAACAAATTGTAATCAACAAAGGTTCATATTTATTTCTTCAAGTATTTTGGAGCGGAGATAAGAAGTATCTCCAAGCCGGACCAATCCGCTTTGTTGACTAACTCTCCCTTTTCGGTTTTGATCGTTACTGTTCAATAATACTTGCTATTACTCACTAGTATACATTATATATATATATATATATATATATATATATATATTAGGATCTCATATCATTAAAGATTAAGCTTATCTACATATTCTATTCACCACTTACAAATTTAATTGTTGCTCACTATCCGGTGTAAATAGTTTGGCGCCCACCGTGGGGCATAGGATAATAGTGGTGGTTTAATCTTTGCTACTTCATTTTTTTCACTTGTTGTTTGAAGAATTTGCAGATTTGCACAAAAAACGTACGAAATGGCAAGCAGCGATCACTCTGGTCATGTGAACAACAACGAGATAGTTGCTGAAAACAAGAATAACAGCGGGTTACGAAACCCACCTGCGAATCCAGCCGACCCAAATGCCGTCAACTCGAGAGAAGGCCTCAACCGGCAGAATGCCGCCCTTCCGGCCACAGATCCTTTGAATACTCAAAACTCAATCACTTTATCTCGGGCTCAAGGCCGGAAAACACCGGATATGCCAGATGAGATTGACTTACATTTAATATTTGAAATGTTGCAGGAACAAGAGACCGACATAGCCGAACAAGGGATTGCCATAGCTCAGCCTTAGAGTAAAGACGACAAAGTAGCTTTGGCAAAACCAAAAGGGGTTACCGAACCAAGCCGGGAGGAAGCACGGATAGTCGAGAGCAACGGATCCGGAGCTGGTTCGTCTACTGAGGTTTTGAAGATGCTCGAGACTTTGGAAAAATAGGTTGATTCAACGGAGAGAAGAGTAGAAACATATAACTCTCAGGTGGATCAGATCCCAGGAGCACCCCCGATCTTGAAGGGACCGGATCCAAAGAGATACATTCAAAGGCCTTTTCCTCCGAGTGCGGCCCCAAAGTTGATCCCGAAGAGGTTCAAGATGTCGGATATTCCAAAGTATGATGGGACCACTCACACTACTAAAAAACTGCCAAAAATCGACGGACAAAAAACCGACGCACTGCGTCGGTTTAAAAAACCAACGGACAACCGACTCCCTGCGTCGGTTTTTTACATTTCTATTTTTTTTAATTATTTTAATTAGAAACCGACGGACGACGTCGGTTTTTTTGGCAGAATTTTGAAAATATATATCCGCGACGTCGGTTTTATTAAAAAAAATAATAATAATAATTAACATAAAACCGACGAACGACGTCAGTTTTATTTTTAAAAATATTTTAAATAATATGAAATTCAATTTGTTTTTTAAAAAAATAATAAACAATGTTTTTTAGGAAACCGACAGACAAGGTCGGTTTTCTTTTCTTTTTTTTTTTTTAAATTTTTGGGTCAAATCTGGTCAAACGTGCAGGAAAACCCGACGGACAGGGTCGGTTTTGTCCTTCGGTTTTTCTTTAAAAACTTTCCAGACGGGTTTTCATACCCATTTTTCTCCTCTTCCCAATTAAACTCCCATTCCCCTCAAACCCTAGCTACCCGTCGCCCCCCTCCCCTCCGCCCAGCCCCGCCGCTCATTTCCCCGCCTGCGCAGCCTGTCCCCACCAACCCCAGACCCGTTTTGAAGTTAATTAATTGAGGTTAGTTTCTCTTAAATTAGGGCTTTTAAAATTCTTTCAATTTTAGTTTTATTTGTAGATTTTAGGCCTAATGCTAATCTATTTAGCTTTGTTAAACATCATTTGCAATGTTATTAATGTTGAATTTGTGAAAAAAATGTAAACTTTATTTGACTAGTTTAGTTGTCATTTTTTTTTGGCTTGAGATTGTGCTATATTTCATGTTCTTTGTCAATGTATTTGTGTTAGCTTAGTTATCATTCTTTGTAATATTATTGATGTTGAATATGTGCAAAAATGTATACTTTAATTATTTGACTAGTTTTTTTTTTTTGTTGGATTGTGCTTTTTGTTAGAATTCCATAAGTTATTAGAATTGTTATTGATCATTCCAAATTAGAATTGGTTGAGATTGTGCTTTTCAAAGTTAGAATTGTTAAGTTATAGTATTTCTATAACCTCAATACTAAAATGTAGATTTTATTTCTCTAGATTTACTTTTCAATTTTTAGAATTGGTTGGAATTGTGCTTTTCAAAGTTAGAATTATTAAGTTATGTTAGAATTATTAAGTTATAATATTTCTATAACCTCAAAACTAAAATGTAGACTTTATTTGACTAGATTTACTTTTCAATTTTTAGAATTAAAGTTAGAATCCATAAGTTATTAAAGTTAGAATTGTTATTGAGAATTCAAAGTTAGAATTGGTTGGGATTGTGATTTTCAAAATTATATTGAAGTTAGAATTTATAAATTATTAAAGTTAGAATTGTTATTGAGAATTCAAAGTTAGAAGTGGTTGGGTAGGGATAAGGCTGATTGGTGGGTGGTTATAAAGACTAAGCCTGTGGGGAGGATTGAGGTCGATAATGCATTAGATGTGGCGTATCAAAATGATGTACCAGTTGTTCATCAAACGGTTGACACAGAGTTAGAAAATAGTTTGGAACATCCTCAACACATATTAGAAGAAGTTGATGAAGATGATGTAACTATCATAGAAAATGTTGAGGAAGAATCGAACGATGGACCTGAAACAAGCGATGAGGAAGAATCATCTGACGAAAATGAAACAAGCGAGGATGAGGGGGAGGATAACTAGTTGCATGTTAGCTTATTCTATACTTGATAATAACACAATTCTATACTTGTTAAATTTTTACCTACGATCAATATATCATTATTAAGTTATTAATTTTATGTATGCAGATGTCATCAGGTGGTAGTGATCAAGGTAGAGGTAGAGGTAGAAGTAGAGCTGAAGGTACTAGTAAGAGAAAAGATAAGAGACCTATAGATCCTACAGCTACTAGTATCAGCTATTCCTAAAGACCCACACAAAAAAGAAGAAGCAGGAGTCGGATCCGACCGTATGGGTTGAGGACAGGGCTCGTAATTCCTATGTAAGTGATAATTTTATTATTTAATTAATTATATATAAGTTTAATTATGATATATTCGTTATATACTAAGTTTCATTTTTTAATATACAGACGTAATTTATGGATGATGTGGACCAGTACAGCCAAACTCAGCCTGGGCATCCGAGTCGTCCTCCACCAGAATTAGAGATAGATTTTTGGTGTAGAGCAGTTGGGGGAGTACAAAAGAGTAGAGCGTACGGTCTAGGCCCAAGGAACAACTTAAGTCGCCTTCGGTCAGGATTGCGAGGTGAAGGGTCTTCTCGACAAGCCGAGGGAGTTGATGGTGTTCAGGTCGCAGCTATGGTGCAGCAAATTGCTGAACTTAATAGGAAATTAGCTGAGACTGAGGCAAAAAGAGTTGAGGAAAGTAACACCATGAAAGCGAGCTTTGAATCGCTCATAGCACAAGTTAAAAGCCACATTGCATGTGGAAAATTTGGTGTGCCCCCTTCTCCCGCCCCCTCCGACCCAGAAGATGATGATGACGGTGATTACGTAGCCCGGACACCGGATGATCAGTTGTAGTAGTTTGGATTTAATAATGGACTTATGTTAAAACTATTTAATGGTACTTTTGGTTGGACATTTAAATATTTCTGAACTTTGAAGGTCTATTTAGATCGTATTTGATGTGTTTAGATAGTATTTGATGTGTTTTATTATTACTTAGGATGATTTTATGTGTTGTAGCTCTTTTAGAATTGATATTGAGCATTTTAATGCTAGTTTTGAGCAGCTTTTGGTACTGGTTTCTGTGCAGGTGTGGCTGCATAAAATGCATGAATTGCATGTAGGAAATTTTTCGGAAAACCGACGCAGTCCGTCGGATTTCTGGAAATTAATTTTGGAAATTTCCTAGAAAACCGACTCAGTCCGTCGGTTTTCTGGAAATTAATTCTTAAATTTTATGAAAAAACTGACGCATTGTGTCGGTATTTAAAATAAAAAACCAACGCAATGCGTCGGTTTTTTCATAAATATATATTGTTTTTATATAAGATCAAAAATCAGAAATTAAAAAAACCGACTCAGTCCGTCGGTTTTTTATTTATTTATTATTTTTTAAATTATTGGATAAAACCCGACGGACCACGTAACCGACGCAGTCCGTCTGAAAAAACTGACGTGGTCCGTCGGTTTCCAAAAAGCGAGGCTATGTAAACCGATGGACCGTAAAGGGCGGTTTCCCGTTGGTTTCATTAAAAAACCGACGCGGTCCGTCGGTTTTTCCCGTTTTTTTAGTAGTGTGACCCGCAGGAGCACGTGACCTCGTACACTTATGCCATAAAAGGCAACGACATCGAGATGAAATAGACTCGGTATTTCTGAAAAAATTTGGTGAAACATTGTCCAAAGGACCATTGACTTGGTACGACCATCTGCCCGAGCATTCCATCACTTCCTTCGAAGTGCTCACAGATGCATTTATCAAAGCCCATGCCGGGGCCAAGAAGGCACAGGCCAGAAAGGCGGATATTTTTAGGATCACCCAAAGATATAATGAGCTGCTACGTGAATTCGTGAATCGGTTCCAAAGGGAACAGATGGAACTTCCCCCGGTCCCGGAAGAATGGGCAGCACAAGCTTTCACTAAGGGGATCAATCCCCAAAGCTCAACTGCCTCATTCAAATTAAAGGAGAACTTGTTGGAATATGAGGAAATAACTTGGGCATGTGTCCATAACAGGTACGAGTTTAAGATTCAGGTAGAGGATGATCAACTTGAACTCCCCCCAGGTCCAGTAAATGGAAGCAGGAACTCTGAAATGTCGAAGAGGAATTATGAACCGAAGACACCACCATCGAGAGAAAGATATCGACCATATTCTCAACCGGAGAAATCCAACTTTAGATCGGACAAAACGAGAAACGGCCCCAGCCATCTCTCGAGTAAAGGCTATAAGCGAGCCAATCGTGGGTCAAACAGCCGTTATTTAGAAGTGATACCGGTAGTTCGGTCAACAATGTCGATATACTGAGGTTAGTACAACTTCAACATCAACACATCAGACCTTGTCTCGACTATCGGTCATATCACAAAAGCCAGGTGGCCAAGACCGTTGAGATCCGACCCAGGTGAAAGGGATCCGAACGTGATGTGTGAGTATCATGAGACTCATGGTCATAGGACCGAGGACTGTCGCCAACTAAGGGAAGAGGTGGCTCAGTTGCTGAAAAATGGTCATCTTCGAGAATTCGTGAATGAGCGAGCCAAAAGCCACTATAAAGGAAGGGAAGATCACAAAAGGGCTGAGCTCGTGGAACCACAACATGTGATCAATATGATAATCGGAGGAATGGATGCACCATGAGGACCGATGATGAAAAGAACAAAGGTCTCGCTTGTATGAGAAAAACGAACCCGGGATTACACGCCCAAGGGTTCCATCTCCTTCAACGACGAGGATGCATAAGGCATCATTCAACCGCACAATGATGCCTTGGTAATTTCTATTCTTATTTTTAAATCTCAGGTTAAACATATTTTGATTGACCCAGGTAGTTCGGCCAACATTATCCGATGGAGAGTGGTGGAGCAACTGAAATTACTGGACCAGATCGTTCCGGTAGCTCGGGTGCTCAGTGGATTCAATATGGCAAGTGAAACTACGAAGGGAGAAATCTCTTTGCCGGTCAACATTGACGGGACTATACAACAAACAGTGTTCTACGTCATCAAGGAGGATATGAAATACAATGCTTTACTTGGCAGACCAAAGATTCATAGCATGAGGGCAGTACCATCGACATTACACCAGTTGTTGAAGTTTCCCACCCCCGAAGGGATAAAAGCTGTCCGTGGCAAACAACCTGCAACAAGGGAAATGTTCGCAGTTGAAGAAGCTCATTTCGTTTCAAAGAAACCGGTTTAGAGGGATAGTGAGCCAATTAAAGATAAGAACGCCAAATAGCAATTAAATAATGCGGGCTCGAATGGGAGCAGAAGGAAACGGACCTGGGTAGTGAAGAGGATGATTTCAGTGTGCCCAGATCATTCGTATTACTGGATGACTCGGATGCAACCAAATCTACCGTGGAAGAGTTGGAGCAGATCATCTTGTTTGTGCATTTGCCGGAAAGAAAGGTATACCTAGCACGGGGTTAACCTCGGAGCTCAGGAACAAGTTAATTAAATTTCTTCAAGCTAATGCCGATTGTTGTGCTTGGTCCCATATAGACATGACAGGTGTACCACCAGAAGTAACAACACATAAGCTCAGCCTCGATAGAAAATTTATTCCGATAAAGCAGAAAAGAAGAGTGATGGCCGAGGCCAAACATGCCTTCGTCAAAGATGAGGTAACGAAGCTTTTGAAAATTATTTCTATCCGAGAGGTAAAATATCCGGACTGGCTAGCTAACATCGTTGTGGTTCCAAAGAAAGGTAAAAAATTTAGAATGTGCGTTGATTATAAAGATCTAAACAAAGCATGCCCGAAGGATTCGTTCCCTATGCCTCACATCGATCGAATGATTGATGCGACGGCCGATCATGAGATGTTAAATTTCCTCGCTGCTTACTCCGGGTACAAACAGATCCGGATGAAACCAAAGGATCAAGATAAAACTTCTTTTATTACCCGATATGGGACTTATTGTTACAATGTCATGCCATTCGGGTTAAAAAAATGACTGAGCAACTTACCAACACCTAGTTAACCGAATGTTCGAAGACAGATAGGTAAAACAATGGAAGTTTACATTGATGACATGCTAGTCAAGTCCCTGGAAACAGAGGACCATTTAAAACATTTGCAGGATGTACTTCGCAAATTCAACATGAAGCTGAACCCGGAGAAGTGTACCTTCGGAGTCCGATCCGGTAGATTTTTAGGCATTATGGTATCAAACCGGGGGATCAAAATTAACCCGGATAAAATCAAAGCCATTGAGGACATCGAAGTGGTGAACAATGTTAAGGCAATACAAAGACTGACCGGAAGGATAACAACGCTGAGCCGGTTCATCTCGAGATCATCAGATAAAAGTCACCGCTTCTTCTCCCTCCTAATAAAGAAGAATGACTTCATTTGGACACCAGAATGCCAAAAGGCCTTGCAAGAACTGAAGCGGTACTTGTCCAGCCCACCCTTGCTACACACACCGAAGGCAGATGAACAAATATTTCTATACTTAGCAGTATCCGAGGTGGCGGTAAGCGGAGTTCTGGTCCGAGGGGAAGCAGGTACTCCATTTTCAATCTATTATGTGAGTAGGACATTAGGAGATGCGGAGGCCCGTTATCTGCACCTCGAAAAGTTATCTTTGGCATTGGTAAGCGCTTCGATAAAGTTGAAACCTTACTTTCAGTGAAATCCCATATGTATAGTAACAACTTACCCGTTAAAAAATGTCATGCATAAACCGGAGTTATCAGGTTGGTTGACCAAATGGGTCGTAGATATTAGCAGTTATGATATCGAGTATAAGCATAGAACGACTATTAAATCTCAAATATTAACTGATTTTGTAGCAAACTTTACCCCCTCCATGATTCCCGAGGTAGAGAAAGTGTTTTTGTTAACCTCGGGAAAGGCTTCGGTTATTTGGTCCCTACATACAGACGGGGCATCGAACCTAAAAGGTACCGGGTTGGGCATTGTTCTTAAGGCCCCCGCCGGTGACGTCATTAGACAATCAGTCAGAACTATGAAATTGACTAACAATGAAACCGAGTATGAGGCTATGATTGCAGGTTTAGAATTGGATCGGAGTTTGGGGGCCGAAGTGATCGAAGCCAAATGTGACTCTCTCCTTGTCATGAACCAAGTCAGTGGCATCTTCAAGGTAGAGGATGAGTGAATGCAAAGATACTTGGAAAAAGCTCAAGTAATATTGTATCGATTTAAAGAATGGACCATGCAACATGTACCGAGGGAGCAGAACAACGAGGCGGATGCATTGGCCAACTTAGACTCCTCGGTTGAAGCGGAAGAGTTCAATTTTGGCACGGTCGTCCAATTGATGACCTCGGCAATGGAAAACGGGCATGCCATGGGTCTGACATGGGATTGGCACAACAAATACACCAACTACTTGCGCGATCGAAAACTTCCAAACGACCTAAAATAATCTAGGTCTCTTCGAACCAAAGCGGCCCGATTCTTTTTGGTAGACGATCAGCTATATCGCCGGTCTTTTTTTGGACCTCTGGCTAAATGCTTGGGACCCGGAGAAACGGACTATGCGATGAGAGAAGTCCACGAAGGAACTTGCGGTAACCACTCCGGTGTCAAAGCCTTAGTTCAGAAGATCATCAGAGCAGGGTATTATTGGAACCAGATGGAGGAGGAAGCGAAAAGCTTTGTCCGTAAATGTGATGGGTGCCAAAAGCATGAGCCGATGATTCACCAGCCAGGGGAGTTGCTGCACCCGATCTTGTCCTCTTGGCCATTTATGAAGTGGGGAATGGATATCGTCTTTCCTCTGCCATGGGCCCTAGGTAAGGCTCGTTTTATTTTGTTCATGATTGATTACTTTTCAAAATTGGTTGAAGCACGGGCTTTTGAGAAAATTAGAGAAGAGGAGGTTATTAACTTCATATGGGATCATATCATTTGTCGATTCGACATCCCGGCCGAGATAACTTGTGACAACGGTCCTCAGTTCATTGGCAATAAAGTTAGTAACTTCCTCGAAGGGTTAAAGATCAAAAGGATTATGTCAACTCTGTATCACCCGAGTACAAACGGACAGTCGAAATCAACGAACAGAACAATAATTCAAAATCCAAGGAAATGGTTAGAGACGTCAAAACACAAATGGAAGGAAGTGCTACCGGGGGTGTTATGGGCCTACAGAATGACGTCAAATTCAAGCACGGGAGAAATTCCATTTTGATTAGTCTGTGGGGCCGAGGCTTGAATCCCTGTGGAAGTTGGTGAACCGAGTCTACGATTCCGGTACGCCACCAACGGGTCAAACGAAGAGGATACGGCCATAAAACTTGACTTAATGAACGAACTACACAAAAATGCGATGGTCCATTTAGTAGCTCAAAAGCAGCGAGTAGAGAGGTACTACAATCGAAGGACAAACCTTCGACATTTCCAAGTTGGGTACTTAGTACTCCGAAAAATTACCCTGCACACCAAAAACCCCGATGATGGAAAATTGGGCCCGAACTAGGAAGGACCGTATCAGGTAACCGGAATAACGGGCAAAGGGTCGTATCAGTTGGAAACCCTAGATGGTCAACAGTTACACAACAACCGGAACGTGGCGCATTTGAAGTACTATTGCTGAGAAGTTATATCAAGATAAATTCCGAAGGTAATAGAACTAGGTCTAAAAACACGTGTTGTACTCTTTTCCTTAGCCCGATTTTATCCCGAAGTGAGTTTTTTGGCAAGGTTTTTAACGAGGCAACAAGTACAACATGTTAACCTATGAAAACGAGGCTAAAAGGCCGAAGCTCGAGACCAGATAAACACCAGGGACTGGATAGTGTTTTCCCGTTCATGCTTCTTGAAAAAACACTAGGGGACTACTATACCCCCAGCAAGACCGAAGAAGAGATCACCGAAGCCAAACAAGAAACGAAGTCAAGATTCGAAAAATTTTATTTTTGTTTTTTTCTAAATACCCAAACCCTTTTGTATTAGGTTTCAATGTAAGGGCCAAAGGATCGAATAAATCGTGCTCGGGTAGTGTTGCTATGACAAAGAGTAGAAAGAATCGGGTGAAATACGTAGTTTTGTATGAGATAAGAATTTGAAATATGAAGATAAATACTTCCCAAAGGTATGTCCTAAATTATTATTTTTTTGATTAAACATAACCCTCGACTGGGGACTGTCGCCATAAGATCGACAAAGGAAAAAAGCTTGTAGTTAACCGAGCCCAATTCTCTTTTAACATACGAATGTGGACTGCCGTCATTAAAGTGACAAAGGCACAAATGTTATGATACCCGAACCTAACCCACTAAAAACAAATAGTCGGAAGAAGGTCAAATAATTAAAGACCTCAACTTAAATGCCCAAATTGATTCTGAGACGTCCGAATTCACCGAGCATAAAAAGGACCCACGAGCGAGCCATCTATGAGTCTTCGATCAAGAGGTAAACCAAACAAAATGAAGCCCATAACGATGAGTTAAGATTAGCTCAGTTCGGATAAAAAGATTAAGGCCAAGTCCCGATCACTCATTTTCGAAGCAAACGTACAAAGCAAATATCATAAATTATATTTGACTCAAAGATCGAAAAAAAATGGCAAAAGGGAAATATGCATTTCATATATGGCATAGCAAACCGAAGCTTTTCACTTAGGGTTTTTACATGATCAAAAACAAAAAATAAAAAAGGCTCGTGCAGGCCCTATTTTACTCGAAGTGAGATGAACCTGAGTCCTCAGAAACGGCCTCTTCAGAATCATCTTTGGAGTTATCCTCAAGAGCTTTCTTAGCCTTATCCTCGATCATTCTCGCATCGAGTATGCGAGTCGGGATATCTTCCATACCCCGTTCAACTTGCTCGAGCATAACCCTCCAGGATTTCCACCACTCGTGTTCAACTAAAAGGGTAAAACGAGCCTCGGCGGCCTCTACATCTTTACAAGCTTCCCCCAGATCAGCTTGATCTTTCTTCAGTCTCTCCTCTAGTTCAGACTTCATGTCAATAAGAGTGATCCGAACCTCATTGACAGATGCCAGTTCGATCTAAAGAGTAATATTGGCTAGAATAGCCTCCTCGATCCGACCGTTAAGCTCATTACTGATCCGGGCACGTGTCTCAGCTTTTTCTTCTAATACCCTTAACTTTTCCTTCTCGCCGGCTCTCTCAGCCTCGAGCTGCCGAATCTTCTCCTCTCTTTTTTAAGCATCGACCTTGACAGAATCAAGCCCTTCCCTTAGTTGGGTGATAGTAGCTTCAAACTCACCAAGTTTGGTGACAAAATCAGCATTCTCTCGGCTGAGGTTTTTGCTATCCCCGTCCAGAAGCTTGTTCGTTTCGACTGCGTCGTCGAGCTCAATTTTTAAATTAAGGTTCTCCTTTTTTGCTGTTTCAAGCTTAGATTGAAGGTTCGGGGGAGTGGTGGCCCGGCTCAGCTTATCCTCTTTTCCTCGCAAGAGAAGTTTGAACTTCTTGGTTTCTCGGCTTTGAGGATCTAGCTGGGCCTTCAAATCATCCACCAAGTGTTGGGCTCGGACAAAGCCTTCATTAACAAGCACGATACTCTGAAAAAGGAAAGTAAATAAAGATAAAAAATAAACGAACGAAAATAAAGAATTATACGTCGGATGCTTTAAAGATACATAGGAATATTTACCTAAATACCGACATGCATGCCCTCGTTTATAAGACACTGCCATGGGAGTCCTTCTATTTTATCCTTGTTCGAATCTGAAACAAGAGGTCCTAGATAACTAGAAACCCCCACAGGGCCATATAAAAAACTACAGTCCTCGGGGACGGTGACTACGGTCGACCTCGTCCTCCTCGGTTCTACACTCGGGGCCGAGAAAATATCAACAAGTTTTGATCTCGAACCTGACTCAGTATATCGGCTGTCAAACCTTGTTACGGAGGTGACCAAACCCCGAAGCTTCCCCCGTAGCAGGAGGAGTATCGGCAAGAATATCATCGAGGTTCTCCTGTCCCAAAGAAGGAGCAGGAGGAGAAACCAAAGCTGTGTCAGCCATTGTCCTTGCCTCGACCGCAGTAGCTGGTTCGACACTTGGTGGCAGGTCGGTAGCAGTTGTAATCTCGACCTCTTGAGTCATTTCAACCCTTTGGGCCGTCTCGGTCCCTGAACTTGGGTCGATCCTTCTAGGATTTTTTACCAAAGGTGCTACCTTGGGCGAGGCGTCACCTGAAATATCAATAAATTCAACGGACCTTAGTGGAATCGGGGCTTGGATATACTCGGTTACTGGAGGAAAAGAAACCCCATCCTCCCCACCTATAATCGGAGTTGAAACCTCGATTGGAGCAGTCTCGAACCCGGTAGTAGCAGTAAAAGAGGGTCCTGACTCGACTCTTCGAATCATTATGTCGGGATCAGTCTCGTCCCTCAAACCCCGAACATCATCCCTCGACCTTTTCTTTTTTCTTTTGGCCTTTGGTTGAGGGTTTCCTCTTTTTCTTTTCAACTATATCAATAAGCCAAGCTGACCCTGCTATGTCAAAATCCTCACCCGGTGTTGCGGGCTCGTCCGTTGGTGTCGGTCGTGGTTCTATAGAACCTTTACCCAAGCCTGGGTATCGGAAGGTTAAATGAAGAAAAGATGAAACAGGAAAAATATGACAAGGATCAAAGAAAAGGAAAAATTACCGTGGTTTTGCGCAACCCACTGGTTACGGGATAAATCTGCCCATGTCCGCTCTTCGTGCAAATGTTGACCGATGATTACTTCGATCCATTCGACAAAACCCGAAATAGTGAGTGGAAGTCATGCTTGGGCTGTAATATTGGAAAAAATAAAAAAATAAAAAATAAAAAGAAGAAAAAAGGGGAAGGAGAAATGTTCGAAGGTACGTGGAAAAGACAAATTTAAGAAACTTACATTTGTCATTCCACTTTTCAGGAAAAAGCATATAGTCGGCCGATATAATGTCTGTGGTCCTAACCCGGACAAAATGCTCGAGCCAGCCTCTATCCCTATCCTCATCAACACTGAAAAGAAATGAATTTTTTCCTCGTTTGGAGACCTTTATCACACCTCCATGTAAGATTCTCGGGCAATATAACCGAATGAAGTGTGCTAACGTGAATTCTTGGTTGACGTTATTCGCCAAAAGACAAAGAAATGCCAAGACCCTCCAGATATTCGGGCCAATCTGGGCAAGGCACACATTATATGTTCGACACATCTCGAGAATAATCGGATCAATCAAAGGGTTGAACTTGAGACTGAACAAATACATATAAACATATAGAAACCTTTCTTTGAAATCGGTGACGGGTACGTCATCACCAGGAACAAATTTTTTACGGGTCAGTTGTCCCAGCCACACTCAGCTCAAACTCGGGGAAGATGCTCTTCTGTGATCGACGAGGGGTAACGTCTTACATCGAAACCCCGGTCCGAAGTCTGCACCGTTTTTTCAATAGCAAATTTGTGGTTGAAATTGGGCTTCGACGGTATTATGTCTTTGGCCGCCAGTTTAAAAAGTACTGTACCCCCGGGTTTGGAAGCAGGCTCGGTATTCGGGGAAGAAACCGAGGGTATGTTCTGGGAAGTAGAGTCGGTGTTCGTTGACATTTTGATCAAATAAGAAGATATGAAGACCAAGCATGCAGATTCAAAGGATTCAAAATGAAGATTGGAAGGCTTGAGTTGAAGGTATGAAGATTTGAAACCCAGTAGTATGAAGATATGAAGATTTCGAGATGAACAAAATGAAGTTAACAGAAATTCAAAAAGATTTGCTGGAAAAAGAATAAGATTGTGGGACCCCGAAAGAATTTCCTTAACAACTTCTTCAAAATACGAAAATACCGAAGAAACTAAAGAGAAGAGCAAGAACTAACTGAATGTTGAAAGGTGAAAAATAGAGAAATGACCGTAGCTCGCCTTATATAGGCAAATCTCTGCTACGAGCGTTGAATCCGACCAACCGAGAAATTACAGGTGTCCAAAAATTAATGAGACGTGACTTGAAGCGATGTAAACCCTAAGGCGGTTATCGAGGCTATTCAACCGAAAGGTGACATGTGCCCGAAGTCAAAAGGATGTGACATGAAGGGGCGTTTTAGTTCCCGCTTATTTTTTAGGATTGAATAAACTTAATGAGGAAGTCACCGGAGGAAGATTTTTCCTTTTTTCCACTTCCCGTCAATTTAGTGTAACTTTGATTCGAAAATGTGGCGACTGTCTGTATACGGTAAAAATCGGATAGACTTGTATTCGAGGAAAACCGGAGTAAAGTCTAGAACCGAGGCGTCACGAACATGATCAACTATGCTTTAACACCGAGGGTATTTCACCAGACACGGTAAATCCGAGCCTAAATAGCACGCTATGCATGGGCCCAGAAAATTTGTTATGGAGCAGGCCACGCGTGTCACGACCCAATCGGAGGGCTATGACGGGCAACCGGTGCTAACCCACCCAGGCACCTCTTATCGTACATTCATATTCCCATCTACGTAAGCCACATGGCCTATTCCTGATTTCTATACATCCAGAATACTACTCACATCGTGCAACGACACATTTATATCATCATCAACAATAATGCCCATGTCCATATACACAAGCCGACAAGGCTATAAGACATCTAACCATACGAACTGTCTATGAGCCTCTAAGAAGAGTATGTAACATCATGTAGTCGGGACAGGACCCCGCCATTCCCATATGCATGTACACAAAAGAATAATACCAACAACTGTAGCTCCGGATGAAATGGAGCTCCTCTATGCAGTCCCTGAACAAATGATCTATGGATCAAGTCTGTCTCCCTGTCCACCTGCGGGCATGATGCAGCGTCTACAAATAAAAAGACGTCAGTACGAATAATGTACTGAGTATGTAAAGCATAATCAACATCATAGTAGGAGCATACGAAATAGCATAAGATAGAAGAATCAGGAGGTAATAGAGTCATTTGTACCTCTAGTGGCCATCATCATATTTATTTACTTGTTTCTCATAGGGACCTTTCACTTCTAATGCTTACTCATGCGTATATATATATATATATATATATATATATATATATATATATATTTGTATCATACCCAACCATGAAGGTTCGATGTTTCGCATGCCTGGTAATGACAAGGCTCGGTGTTATACATACCTGGCCCTACTAAGGCTCAGTGTTATCCGTATCCAACTGCAGTGGTGCGCGCGCGATAGGTATCATACCTGGCCATATAAGCTCGGTGTTACATAATAGTCATACATACTTAGACACGTACACATAAGATTCCATAAGTATCGACAACATAATTACCATCATCGTTTTCGTTACATCTATCCTTAGAGGATCAACTATCATATAAGGGAAGCAATAGAATCGTGAAAGTATCGAGGATCATGAGCTTTAGTAACTTTAGAGATAGAGTCATTTGGAGGACATAATGGAACTCATGAAAGGATATATAGCAAAGTAACCATGCCTTAATGAAAGAAGGGTTAGCCTTACATACCTCTTGGTCTTCTTAACTACTTAACGTTCACCGTCGAAGCTTGAACAATCTACATTTAGAAGGATTCATAGCATAGTTAAGCCTTAATGATACTCTTAAAGTCAAATTAGAATAATTCATGATCTAAGGAAAATTGGGCAGCATTTCCCCTATTCCGTCAACTTCCACCATATTACAAAACAACTCCCAACAACCACAATAACATCCACAATATCATAATCAATTAATCAGATTCTATTAAGCCTTCAAAATTCATCCTTATGTTTAACTTATACTAACAACTTCACACCCAACCTTAGCACATTTTCATACAATGCTTCCTTATCACTGTTACTACCTTCCATAACAAGATTATACCCATATCATACTAAGAATCATGACTCAAGTTAGCTTACTACTCAAAAACATCATAAAAGTTACATTTAGCTCTCATTTTCTACTTTCTTCTTCTACCCAAGTTTTCAACAACCAAGCATTCATGATAACATGAAATAAGCATGAAAAATAACCTTTTATCTCATGGGAATGGGATTTGGAGTACCTAAAAACTTATGTGAAAACCCTAGCTTCAATACCCAAGAATTCCTTGTAGCCTACTAACCCTAGAAAGACTTCTAACACATGGGTACCTTGATTCTTGCCTCTTGATCTTTGTTTTCTCTTGGGTTGGAGTGGAATATGCTTGGAGAAGGGTTTGGAGCTCTCAAGACTTGTGGAAATATGAAAAATGAAATAAAATAACAAGGGCCATCTATTTACACAAAAAAAAAAAAAACTGCTTGATAGACTTATACGGACCTCTTATACGGTCTGTATAAATGGACCGTATAACACCACCATGGAAAAATCCCTTTCTATAAAGGTCATGTTATATGGACCCTCCTTATACGGACCGTATAAGTGGTCGTATAACTCCTAGTTATCCGAAACTTTCTCTCGTTGATTCGTTTGACTTCCAATCCTCGTGGAACCTTCTTGGCACTTGCATAATACTTCATTAACCATAAAATAGGCCCTATATCAGCCCCTCAAGACATCACCAAATAAATATTAGCTCAATTATTGTGAAAACCTTTCCGAACACGACTTATATTTCACTTTCTTCAACAAACTAAATTTCACATATTCGTAAGACTTCAAAATCTTATGGTGTGCACTTTAAGCTATCTAATACTTCCCTTAATCTCGTGAGGATTTCATAATCAACTTAAGCTCACATTATTCTATCCACAAGGCAACAAATCCAGAATTTACGAGGTGTAACATTCTCCCGCCCCCCCCCCCCCCCCCCATTCGTCCTTGAATGTTAGATTCTTGGGAATTCTATAAAAATTTCGCCAGAGTTTCTCCTATAATATGGCACTACCATCCTACAAAAACAACCCAAAATACATCGCCTCATAGGGCTACAACAACAAAATCAATAACCATGGCCACACACGACCAGGAAAGCACTACATACCTGAGGATAATGGCGTCTCTGCCTGAGTCTCCTCTGGGGGTGAAAATAAATGCGGGTACCTGAACTTCATGTCTTCTTCTGCTTCCTACTCTCTATTATTACTTCTCCATAGAACTTTAACTAAAGCTACCTCTTTGGTTCTGAGCTTCCGTACTTGCCTATCTAGAATGGCAATGGGAACTTCTTCATAAGATAATTGTTTGGTAACTTGGACATCACTACCGGTACAACTCTAGAAGGATCTCCAATGCATTTACGAAGCATCGATACATGGAAAACTGGGTGAACTAACTCCAAGTCAGGAGATAGATCTAATTCGTAAGCCACCTGGCCTACCTTACGTATAATCTCATAAGGTCCAATGTACCGGGAACTAAGCTTGCCCCTTTTTCCAAATCTCATAACGCCCTTCATTGGCGACACCTTCAAAAATACCCAATCTTTCACTTGGAACTCTAAGTCCCTTCGACGATTATCCGCATAGGACTTCTGACGACTCTGAGCTGTTAATAATCGATCCTGTATAAGCTTGACTTTCTTTATAGCTTGCTGGACCAAGTCTGGTCCTATCAATTTAGCCTCTCCTATTTCGAACCACCCAATTGGAGACCTACATTTGTGCCCATATAAAGCCTCGTACGGAGCCATTTGGATACTAGAATGATAACTATTGTTATAAGCAAATTTAATAAGTGGTAAGTGATCATCCCAACTACCTCCAAAATCCAATACACATTCCCGTAGCATATCCTCAAGAGTTTGAATGGTACGTTCAGCTTGTCCATCCATCTGCGGGTGAAATGCCGTGCTAAGATTTAACTGAGTGCCTAAACCTTCTTGGAAAGATATCCAAAAATTGACTGTAAACTGAGTCCCTTGATGTGCTGGGAATTTTGGCACATCCAATGCTTTTTAACTCTAAGTTTTACTTGTTTTCGAGCAAGTTTGTATTAGTTTGATGTGTTTTATGTGTTGTGCAGGTATTTAGAAGTTAGAATGCTCGGAAAGCAAAAACAAAACGAGAAAAATAAGAAATCTATTCAGATAAGCATAAGGACGGACCGTCAACATGTTCGACGGTCTGTCGAGTTGCCTTGTCGATAAGTTCCTGCGAAGTGACAAATCATCATCAAATCGTCGACTTGCACCGTCAACATGATCGATGGTCCGTTGAAGTGCTTCGACGGTAGAGTTCCTGCAGAATGAAAAAAGCATACTCAAATCGTCGACTCGACGATCGTCGAAGTGCAAATCGAGCTGGAAAAGGACTAGGATTGATTATTCCGAGTATGACTTGTATAAATACCTGCTTAGGCTTTATTTTTCATACATCTGGAGTTTTAGACTTGTAGTAATTACTTTTGAGTTGTTATTGCTTTTGAAGACTTTCCAGACAATTACATTCATTACTTTCAAGTTTGATTCGTAAGTTCAATACAAAAATTCAATTATGCAATTTTCAATCTTTTATTGTTTTCTTGTTGCCATGAGTAGCTAAACACTTTTACTAAGGTTGTGAACCCAAGGATGGGTGTGTTGTGATTGGGGATCGTGAAAGATATACGCATATTGGATTGTTAGGGTTTATTTGTTCTTCGTTTGATCATATAGTTAGTGATTGCAAACATTAGCTAACGCCATAAACTTTAGTTTATTTGGGAAAATAGCTAGGGTAAGGTAAGAACAAATAACAAGAACTCAGGGCTTTAAACCTTGTTTAATAAATTCACTTAGGAATAAGAGGAATTTACTTGGCATAATTAACCGTTCTTCATGCATACTTTCTTGTCTTTGGAAAAAGCATAGAAAGAAATAATCTTTTCTTATTGGGAAACAGTTCAGATTCACATAGAGGTTAAGTGCATCCATACAAACAGTCCATTAGAAGTATATCAAGATCGATACCCATGATCATACACTTTATCTGACAGGGACACAATCTTGGTTCTTTTGACCCATATATTTACAACTTTAAATTTCCAGTCACTTTAAATTAGTCCACAAAACAAAACAACTGTAAAACCCTTTTTTCTGGAATACACCAAGACCACAAGATTAGTATAATACTTGTTTAGTAAACTTTTCACACCATACTCTGTGGAATTCGACCCCAACCTCGTTGGGTTACTATATTTGAAAACGTCCGCATTATACCATTAATAGGTGTAATTTGAGCGTATCAAATTTTGGCGCCGTTGCTAGGGAATACGGTTTTGAAATTACTAAATAGTGTTTACTCTTCTTAAAGTCTTTGTCATATTCCAACACACCTTGTTTGCTACCTTATAAACCAGGTGATCATGTCAACAACGAACTTTCAATCGAGAATGTTTTTGCTAATGAACTAGAAGCAGATGAAGACTTTGCATCTGCAATCATTCATCCGAGGGTGACTACTACTACTATCATATTTGACAATTCCCTCTATCATATGCTCAAACAAGAGGGATACTTTCAGAATGCAGTCGATGATGACCCTCACTAACACATAACAAACTTTCTGGATGTGTGCTCTCAGCATATCCAGCGAGGTGTGACTCAAGAAGCAGTTCGGCTGAAAGTCTTCAAATATTCGTTAGCTGGAGAAGAGAGAAAATGGTTCACAAAGCTACCCCGAAACTCTATTGCTACATAGGAAGAGATGGTCAGAGTGTTTCTCAGGAAGCCGAGTAAAAGAGCTGAAATTTGTGATCAGATAGAACGTAATGGGGAACAACTTTTTAAAGCTTGAGAGAGGTACAAAGAATACTTGGATAGGAGTCCAAACCATCGTTTCCCAAATCAGATTTTGAAGGAGAAGTTATATAGAGGGTTGGATCCTATGACCCAAGCTATAGCCAATAATACTGCCAGCGGGTGTTTCATGAATAAGTCTTATGCTACTATTACTGGTATACTTGATCGATTGACTACACATAGCCAAGCATGACATTCAAGCAATTATGATGGGCTATCACTTGGAATACCGTTGATTCAAAATATTATGAAAGATAGCCAGAAAACGCAGCAGACGTTGGCATAGTTGGCCACTAGTCTCTCTTTATTGACAAAGAGGCTTGATGAGAGAGAAGCGAATAAGGTGAACATTTGTGAAGATATCTCAGGCATGCCGCCTGGAATGTACCAAGTCCCAGAGGGTCCATATCAAGAGGGCCCCCTCCGCCAATTGAGAATGTTCAATATGCAGATTACATAGCGAAAGGGGATATTCCTGGGCCAATTCAGAGATACTGGAGACCCCAACAAGGGCAGGGGTCATACAAACAAGGGAACTACAACAATTATGGGAACTACAATAACAACTATAGTGGAGCGAACCAAGGGAGATACAACAACAACAACGGTAATTTTGGGAACAGAAGTTCCAACCCTTATATTCCACCAAAAGGGCAGTCTAATGATCAAGGTAGTTCGAGGCTGGAGTCAATGCTTGAGAAAGTGTTGACTAGTCAGATAAACACTGAAAAGACATTATCTAGGCTACCAGAGACGGGGGTCTCTCATTTAGCAGCTATTCAGAATCTTGAACAGCAGATGCGTGATCTTTCTAGATAACAGCATCCTGCTAGAAAAGGAGGGCTTCCTAGTGATACTATTCCAAACCCGAAGAATGGTGGGGGAGTGGAACGTACTTTTTCTATTAGCATGAGGAGTGGTAAAATACATCAAGGTGCTGACAAGAAGGTGGTTGATCTAGATCCTATTATTGAGGAAGAAGAGGTGCATTCTAACGTACCTATTATTGATGAGGAAGTCCGTGGTGAAGAAAAAGTTATTGATATTCCAGAAGTTGCTGCTGATACAGGGAAACACACGATAAAAGAGGATCTTCGCCCTTTGACTCAAATGTACAAAGAAAAGCCTCCCTATCCTCAGAGGTGGGCAAACAAGAATGATGATGCTAAGTGTCAGAAGTTCTATGATCAGTTGAAGCAGTTAACAATGAATTTTTCATTCTTAGATGTTGTCAAAGAGATGCCCAGATTTGTTAAGTTTGTGAAAGACCTGCTTACGAAGAAAAATTCTGTTCAACATGAGACAGTGAATTTAACTCATCGTGCGAGTTCAATCATTGCTTCCACCACAGTTCAAAAGAAGGAAGATCCAGAGGCGTTTACCATTCCATGCAATATTGGGCTTCATCCATTCGCCTGTGCTCTGTGTGATAATGGGGCGAGTATCAACTTGATGCCCCTTGCTATTTTCAAACAATTTGGATTGGGGACTCCTAGACCGACTTCTATACGATTACAGATGGCAGACAGATCTATCAAAAAGCCAGTTGGGGTTATAGATGATTTGTTGGTGCAAGTGGGTAAGTTCATGTTGCCTGCTGATTTCGTGATTCTGGATTGTGCGGTGGATAGATATACTCCCATTATCTTTAAAGACCGTTTCTGGCTATGGGAAGAGCGCTTATGGACTCTGAAAAATATGAAATTAAGCTCTGAGTGAATGATAAAGAAGTAACTTTCCAAGCAAGCAAGGGGATGAAGTTTCCAAGCGCTTATGAGAGTATCTCGGTTATTGATTCGTTTGATAGGATTGATGATGTTGTCGAACATAAAATGGAAGAAGAAAGTCTAGGAGAAGCCCTCGCTGCAGTTACGATAAACTTTGATGCTTGTGATATGGAGGGCTACATGGAAACTATAAACGCGCTTGAGGGTCTAGGCTCCTACACTTACCACCCAAGAAAGCTTGATATAGATCTTGCAAATAGAATGACTCCACCAGCTAAGCCTTTTATTGTTGAGCCTCCAAAGCTTGAGCTTAAGCAGTGTTACACCTCGGAACTTTGGGTTGCTAAGCAGTGAAGGGACTACCGTAAGTTAAGGTGTACATGATGTCCCTACAAGTAAGAAGGGAATAATTGATAATTCTAATTAAGATTCCAAAGAAGTTAGAGGCAAGAGAGAAAAGCTCGTTAAATGAAACTTCAGCGCAGTTCTGCGAAAAGGGGGTTCGACGGCCGTTCTTTGTACCGTCGGACAAGTCGACGCTTCGTCGATTGTGCCGTAGAATTAAGCTAGAGCAAAGACCATTCGACGAATAGGTCGACGCTCCATCGATCAGTTAGACGAACCGTCCTTCTCACCGTAGAATGAGAGGAAATGACAGATTGCTCACTGGAAATTTAACCACTTCGACGACCAGATCGACGCTCCGTCGATCGCACCGTACATCTCGGTCGGGACTGATTTCATGAATTAATATAAGGACCCTCCCTCATTTTATTTCATTTCATTTTCATTCTCCACACACCAAAGAAACCTCTAGAAGTTTCTCCATTATTCATCCACAAGAATTCAAGGGAAAACCTTGGTCAACTACATCAAATCCATGAAATCAAGTGTATGAAACCCATTAAAAGTTCATCTAAGCCAAGAAAACTCAAGAGAAGTGAGTTACGGTTTTGGTGCAAGAAGAGGAGCTCCACTTGAGTGTTATTCATCCATCATCTAAGGTGAGTTTTATGACCATTTTATATGGTTTGAGTGGTTAAAAGTTGAAACACTTGGATTGTGGAAAGACATAGAATTTGGGTCATGAATGTGTGAATAGTGTCATTGTTGAATAGTGATTGGGATGAATCATGAATGTTGGTATGATGTGATTGTGAATATGTTATAAATGACATTTAGACCATGGAATAAGTATTATATATGAGAAAACGCGATAACGAGTTATAATCATAATTGTGAAGAAATCAAAGAGAAATGGTGAATTGTGGTAAGTGTAGATAAATGATGATTATTGTTGCTATATTGTGAATGTTGTTATTAATGTTTGGGAGTTGATATAGAATGTGGGAGAAGTAGTATAAACAAAGGAAGTGCTGCCCAATTTTCCCTAGAAATAGTAAAATGTTCTTATAGCTGAGTCACTAATGTCAATGCGAATCCTCTTGAAGGTAGAAACGCGAGCATCGAAGGAGGACGATCAAGCGATAAGATAGCTAAATGACAAAGGTATGTGAGGCTAGTCCTTTCTTTCTATGGCATGAATCCTATAGTATGACTTTCCTTCCTCTCCATGAATCTCTTAAGTTCCAGAAAATATGAGCCTATGTTCCTACGTAGCTACACAAGGTAATGAGTTAAAGTATAGAAGTTCTAGATGTTCATGATATGATGTTCCTAAAACGTCAATGATGTCATTTATTGCTTACACTCACCTCATATACTATTCCCATCGAGGTGAGGCAGGATGTTAATGAGTGTTCCATAAGGAAATCGGGGAATCACGACCTTACGTCACCCCGATAAAGCATAGTTTTCCTTGAGTCTTTATGCATGCACTATGATGAGCATATTATGATGATGATATAACACCGCGCCTATTGGACGGGCAGTCACCACTAAGGCAGGCAGCGTATACACCATGGCCAGATGGCATGGGCAGACACCACTAGTGGGCGGCATGAGATGATACCCCGGACGCGGGAGGCCTGGACGCAGGCTAATGATTATTACACCGATCTGATAGGGACGGCAGCTTATATATATTTATGCATCTATGGCATGATGACGATTATGAGTAAGCCAGCATGCATCATTTCCTTTATACTTGACAGTCAGATACAGATGTTTCTTATTGATGCTTCCCTTATTTCATTGACATATCATTGTTGTTTATGCCTTTCATACTCAGTACAATGTTCGTACTGACGTCCGTTGTCTTTGGAAGCAGTGTTCATGCCCACAGGTAGATAGGGAGGTGATCTTGATCCAGACTCATAGGAGTTGTTAGCTGATTTGAGAGCACTCCATTGTTCCGGAAGTGCTTATGGTAATTCTTTTATGTACATGTATGTTTTGGGCACGACGGGTTCTTGTCCCGTCCATATGTCTAGTACTCTAGTAAAGGCTCGTAGATATGCAGTGTGGGTGGTATGGTCTCACGAGGTTGCTACTATGTATATATATATATATATATATATATATTATTTCAATGACTAAAAGGCTTGTGCATATAAAAGTATTTATATTTCTGAATAAAAGATGATTTTCTCATAATTTGAGTATAATTTTGATAAAAGAACGTTTAATGAGCATGATAAGCAGTAGAATGAGGGGTGCTTGGTGGTTAGCCCGGGGTACCCGTCACAGCCCCTGGTCGGGTCATGATAAGCAGCTCCCGACACACCTGAGGTATGAGTTCCTTGGTCCCAACAAGACATTGCTAGTGATCATTTCAGCATTATTGATTGAGTAACAGATTAAGCGTTTAGTGGAGATTTTGTGCGAGTACAGACGTGCTATTTGTTGGACCGTAGCAGACATTCAGGGTATTCCTTCTGGTATCTGTGAGCATAAAATTCAACTAGAGAAGGACAGCAAGCCTAGTGTTAAGCATCAGCGGAGATTAAACCAGAACATGCACGAGGTCGTGAAAAAGGAGATCATAAAGTGGTTAGATGTTGGGGTAGTGTATACGATTGCAGACAGCAAGTGAGTAAGTCCTGTTCAATGTGTACCAAAGAAAGGAGGTATCACTGTGGTGCCTAATGTAAAGAATGAGCTGATTCCCACTCGTACAGTTACTGGATGGCGTGTTTGCTTGGACTGTAGGAAACTGAATACTGCCACTTGTAAAGACCATTTTCTCATGCCTTTCATTGATCAGATGCTGGATAGGCTGGCTGGGAGGTCTTATTATTGCTTCCTAGATGGATACTCGGGCTATAATCAGATCAATATTGCCTTAGAAGATCAAGAGAAGATGACTTTTACTTGTCCCTATGGGACGTTTGCGTTCAGCCGAATGCCCTTTGGGCTATGCAATGCACCAGCCACTTTTCAGAGGTGCATGATGTCGATATTTTCTGACATGGTAGAGGATTTCTTATAGGTATTTATGAATGATTTCTCGATTGTTAGTGATTCGTTTGATGATTGTCTTGACCATCTAGGTCAAGTGCTGAAAAATGTGAGGAAACAAATCTCGTGCTAAATTAGGAGAAGTGTCACTTTATGGTGAAGGAAGGGATCATCCTAGGTCACAATATCTCTGAAAAGGGAATTAAGGTCGATCAAGCGAAGATAGATGTGATTGCAAAACTTCCTCCACCGATCTCAGTAAAAGGTGTCCGAAGTTTCTTAGGATATACTGGGTTCTACAGGTGCTTCATCAAGGATTTCTCCAAGATTTGTAACTTGATGTGCAAGCTTCTTGAAAAAGAGGCTAAGTTTGTGTTTGATGACAAGTGTCGAAAGGCGTTTGATGAATTAAAGGAGCGGCTCACTACTGCTCCTGTTATTGTTACTCTTGATTGGTCCTTGCCCTTTGAGTTAATGTGTAATGCTAGTGGTTTCGCGATAGGTGTTATGCTTGGCCAGAGGAACAATAAAATTATGCACCCGATCTACTATGCTAATAGGACACTTAATGCGGTGCAGATGAACTACACGGTGACTGAGCAAGAGCTGCTTGCAATAGTATATGTATTAGAGAATTTTTGGTCCTATTTGCTGGGGTCCAAGGTTTTGGTGTACACTGACCATGCTACATTGAGGTATTTGATGGCAAAGAAGGAAGCTAAGCCGCGACTCATTCGTTGGGTCCTTTTGTTACAAGAGTTTGATTTCGAGGTAAAAGATCGAAAGGGATCCGAAAATCAGGTCGCCGATCATCTCCCTAGGCTTGAGGAAACTAGGGTGCCAGTAGAAGAACTTGACATTGAAGATGTGTTTCCATATGAGCAAGTCTTGGCGGTGTCTATGCAGGTGGGACCTTGGTTTGCCGATTTTGCTAACTACTTGGTGACTGGTAGCATTCCCGACGAGATCAAATCGTATCAGAAAAAGAAGTTTTTGCAGGATGTTCATCAGTACTATTGGGATGAACCGTACTTATTCGGAACTTGCGCCGATAACATTTTTCGGCATTATGTCCCAAGAGTGAGGTATTAGAGATTTTGAAGGCTTGCCACGACTCTCCAGTTAGGGGATATCATAGTGGTACGAGGACTGCTGCAAAGGTTCTCGAATGTGCTTATTATTGGCCTACTCTCTTTCATGATGCTAATCTGATGGTGCGTTCTTATGATCAGTGCCAAAAGGCAGGGGAATATTGGCAGGAAGCAAGAGATGCCTCTGAACTTTGTAATGGAGGTTGAAGTGTTTGATATTTGGGGAATTGATTTTATGGGTCGCTTTGTAAGCTCTTGTGGCATGAAATATATCTTGTGGCTGTCGATTATGTTTCTAAATGGGTAGATGCAGTGGATTTACCTAATAACGAAGCCAAGAGTGTCATGGGGTTCTTGAAAAAGAACATATTTACTCGTTTTGGTACTCCAAGGGCGATAATCAGTGATGGTGGCTCTCACTTTTGCAATAGAGCCTTTAAGGGATTAATGGAGAAATGTGGAGTCAAGCATAGGGTTGCAACCCCTTATCATCCTCAGACAAGTGGGCAAGTTGGAGTCTCTAATCAGGAGATAAAAAGTATTTTAGCCAAAATAGTGAATGCAAACAGAACTGATTGGGTTCGCATGCTCTATGATGCTATATGGGTATACCGGACTGCCTTCAAGACTCTGATTGGGACTTCGCCTTTCAAGCTAGTTTTCGGGAAAGCATGCCACTTACCAGTTGACCTTTAACATAAGGCCATGTAGGCCTTGAAGAAATTGAATATGAATTGGGAAGAAGCGATCGAACTCAGGTTGTTTCAACTCAATGAGATGGATGAGATCCGCTATCAGGCCTATAAAAGTGCAGCACTATTCAAAGAGAGGATGAAGTAGTACTATGATAAGAAGATCCTGAAGAAGAAATTCTACAAGGGTGATCTTGTCCTGCTGTTTAATTCTAGATTGAAACTACTACTGGGCAAATCGAAATCGTGATGGCCAAGTCCCTTTGAAGTGGTAAGTGTTTCACCCATGGGGCTATTGCATTAAAGTCCGAAGATGGAACTTGGACATTTAAGGTGAACGGGCAGAGGGTCCTTGTTACACCTCGTAGTTTCGTCCGTTGAGATTCGTTAGGCGTTAGTTGTCTTAATCGCGGAAACGGGAGTAACCTTAGGATATATGAGATTACATGTTCCCATATTATGGTTATAGGGGTTTAAGACCATGAAATGAGATATGGAATGATTTAAGAACAAACAAAAAAGGAATGCAGTTTGTGGGAACTTTGGTAAAACTTGGAAAACTTTTCGGACAGAATTTTGGGCCAAATTGGTGGGGTCATATCTCCTAGAATATGAGGAGTTTTGGTGCGTTTCTTTTGTCCAAATTGAAGTTTATCGAGTCTAGTTTCCAACACAACAAACCACTCGTCAATGTGACGTCCGAGTAAAACATTATGGCCATTCTACGACAGACTGTCTGAGTAGAAAATTTCTGCGGACCATTTGACGGCCCGCAGGAATTTTGACGCCCCGCAGAAAATTCTGCGGTCCGTCCAATTGACACAGCCCAGCGTCAAATGGTCACAGTGACCCATATTTGACTGTGCAGTTCTACGGACCATTTTGACAGTCCGTAGGAATTTATACGGCCCGTCAAAATGGGCGCAGAATTGCCCGACGGGATTTTAGGTTCCACTTTACATATTTCACCCCACTTCATTTGGACATTTCATTTCACTAAATCAGATCCAAAATCTCTCCAAAAACCCTCTCTTCCACTCCATAAACTAATCCAAGAGAGATTAAATATCAATAAGCAAGAATCAAGATACCCATGTTCTAGAGGTCTTGCTAGGGTTAATAAACTCCAAGAATTCTTTGGATATTAAAGCTAGGGTTTTCATATAAGTTGATAGCTTGCTCCAAAGCTCATTCTTATGAGATAAAAGGTTAGTTTTCATACTTATTACATATTATCAAGAATGTTTATTTGTTGAACAACTTGGGTATAAGGAAAAAGTGGAAGATGAGTTCTAAATGTAGTTTGTATGAGGTTTTTAAGTAGTAAGCTAACTTGAGTTATGATTCTTAGTAAAATATTGCTATGGAAAGTAATAATGGTGATGAAGAAGAATTATATGAAAATGTGCTAAAATAGGTATGAAGTTGCTAGCATAGTTGAACACAAGGATGAATTTTGAAGGCTAGATCGAATGTGAATACTTGATTATGATATTGTCGATATTATTGTGGTTGTTCGGGAGTTGTTTTGAGAAATAGTGGAAGTTGACGAAATAGGGGAAATGCTGCCCAATTTTCATTAGAACATGAATTATTCTAGTTTGAATTTAAGAGTGTCATTAAGGCTTAACCATGGTATGAATCCTTCTAAAGGTATGTAAGGCTAACCCTTCTTTCATTAAGGCATGGTTCCCTTGCTATATGTATCCTTTCATGAGTTCCATAATGTCTTCCAAATGACTCTATCTCTAAGGTTTCCAAATCTTATGATTCTCGATACGTTCACGATTCTATTGCCTCTTTTATATGATAGTTGATCCTCTAAGGATTAATATAACGAAAATGATGATTTCAATGATGATGATGATAATCATGAACTCCTATGTATACGTATTTAAGTTTGTATGACTATTATATAACACCGAGCTTATATGGCCGGTTATGATACCTATCGCGCGCGCGCCACTGCAATTGGGTACGGATAACACTGAGCCTTGCTAAGGCCAGGTATGTATGACACTGATCCTTGTCATGGCCGGGTATGTGAAACCACCGAACCTTCATGGTCTGGTATGCTATGGATACGAATATGTATATGAATATGGATACGAATATGTATATGAATATGGATATGGATATGGATATTTGTATATGTATATATGTATGTACACGAGCACGCACTAGAAATGGAAGGTCCCTATGAAATACAAGCAAGCAATTACGATGATGGCTATTATCTCCTGATTCTCATATCTTATGCTATTTCTTATGCTGTCTCTTATGCTCTTATTATGATGTTGATTATGCTTTACATACTCAGTACATTATTCGTACTGATGTCCTTTTATTTGTGGACGCTGCGTCATGCCCGCAGGTGGACAGGGAGACAGGCTTGATTCATAGATATCTTGTTCAGGGACTACATAGCGGAGCTCCATTTCATCCGGAGCTACAACTTTTGGTATTTATTCTTTTGTGTACATACCTATGGGCATGTCAGGGTCCTATCTCGCCTATATGATGTGACATACTCTCCTTAGAGGCTCGTAGACAGTTGTGTATGATTAGATGTCCTTAGCCTTGTAGGCTTATATTTTGTATATCATTTTTAGAGCCGCATCGTCTTGTATATGTTGATATGGGCATTGTTATTGATGATGATATAAATGTGTTGTTGCTCAACAAGATTAGCACTATTGATGCATATAAATTACGAGTAAGCCATATGGCTCACCTAGATGTGAATATGAAAGTACGATAAGAGGTACCCGGGTGGGTTAGCACCGGGTGCCTGTCATGGCCCTCCGGTTGGGTCGTGACAAAAGTGGTATCAGAGCAGTTCTGTCCTAGGGTGTGTCTACGAGCCGTGCCCTGTAGAGTCTTATTTATGGGTGTGTTGCGCGCCACACTTATAAACAGGAGGCTGCGGAAATTTTAGGAATGAATGACCTTATTTCTTCATAGGATCGTGCGATAGAGCCATGATATAAGGATTTCATTTTCCCTAACCGTGTATTATGTATTTCAGAAATGTCTGTGAAGAGAAAAGCTACGGTAGCCCAAAAGGGCAAGACAGTGGCAGGAAAACGGGCTGAAAGAGCACCGCCAACGGTTGTAGAGGAAAGTGAGTCCTAGAATACGGCTCAATCTCAGTCCTCCCACTCAGTGCCTATTTCTGAGGAGCATGAGGGAGCCTCAGCCCCAGCTCCTCCACCGGATGCGTCGGGACAAGATGTAAAAGAGGCCATTCATTTACTTACTCAGTTGGTTGCCGTCCAGACTCAGCGGCAAGGTACAGGGCAAGGTGATAGGGCTGTTAGTGCAAGGGCCCGTGATATTATTAGCTTGAACCCTTCAGAATTCTTCGGGTCGAAGCCGGATGAGGACCCTCAGAATTTTATCGATGGGAAATTGAGGACACTTCGGTTAATGCATGCTTCAAACATTGAATCGATGGAGTTAGCATCCTATAGATTGAGGGATGTCGTGGTTATTGGTACACTGTGTGGATGGCTTCACGGGGAGTCAATGCACTTCCCCCGGTATGGCAAAAATTTGTGGATGCCTTTCTCCGAATTACTTACCTCCATAGGTTCGGCGAGCTAGAGCCGATAAGTTCTTAAATCTTAGACAAGGAAGTATGAGTGCTTTAGAGTATAGTCTCCGCTTCAATTATTTGGCTAGGTATGCTCCGGCTATAGTAGCGGATATGGGTGACTGAGTGCACCGATTTGTGAGAGGCCTAGGGCCATATTTGATGGATAGGTGCTTGACTACGTCCCTTCAGGACAACATGGATATTTCACGCATTCAAGCCCATGCCCAGAATTTGGAAGAAAGCCAACAACAGCAAAGAAGTGAGCGTGAGCATGATAGAGGGTATAACAAGAGGGCTAGATCTTTGGGTCCAACAAGTGAGTTTAGAGTTGGTCAAAGACAGCAGTTTTCTAGGCATTCAGGCCATTCTATGACTAGTCCTCCTCCACGGTTTACAGGCCAGAGATTTGATAGATCTATTCATTCCAGGCCGAGTCAGAGTTTCAGAGCTTCAGGTTCTCAGTTCCGGGGTGATTCGGGTCAGGCTAGGCCACCTGTGCCACGATGTTCCCAGTGTGGGAAGTTACATTGGGGCCAGTGTCGACTAGGTTCAGAGGTTTGCTATACATGCGGTCGGCTAGGCCATATCATGCGTGATTACCCCTCGATTGGTGGTAGGGGTAGAGTTCAGCCTTCAGGATCGGCAGCCGAGTCTTCATTATCGATATGCCCTATGGGGCAAGGTTCACAGGCACCGATTATCCATGGTAGAGGTAGAAGGAGAGCTCCCAGTTCTAGTGGTCCTCAGCACTGTATTTATGCCTTGGCTGGACGCCAAGATCTTGAGTCATCTGCCGATGTCGTCACAGGTATATTATCGGTATTTTCTCATTATGTATATGCTTTGATAGATCCGGGATCCACATTTTCATATGCTACTCCATATATTGCGGGTCGATTTGGGGTGAAACTGAAGTCGATCAAACCTTTTGAGGTATCTACACCCGTTGGTGAACCGGTAATAGCTAGTCGGGTATATAGAAATTGTGTAGTTGTGATTTGTGACCATCGTACTATGGTTGATTTACATGATTTAAAATTGGTGGACTTTAATGTTATCATGGGCATGGATTGGTTGGGTTCTTGCTATGCCAATGTTGATTGTAAAACAAAAATGGTTCGCTTCCAATTTTCGGGAGAACCAGTTTTTGAATGGAAAGGAAATACTGCATCCCCAAAAGGTAGGTTTATTTCCTATCTCAAGGCAAGGAAAATGATCACCAAAGGTTGTATTTACCATCTAGTTCGGGTTCATGATGTAGAAGCTGAATCGCCAACTCTTCAGTCTGTCCCCGTAGTGAATGAGTTTCCGGATGTATTCTCGGAAGAGCTTCCAGGTCCCCCTCCAGAGCGGGAGATTGATTTCGCTATAGATGTGCTACCGGATACCAAGCCCATATCTATTCCTCCTTATAGAATGGATCCCGCAGAGTTGAAAGAATTGAAGGAGCAATTGAGGGACTTGCTTGCAAAAGATTTTATTAGGCCTAGTTCTTCCCCGTGGGAAGCACCTGTGTTGTTTGTACGAAAGAAAGATGGCTCCTTGCGAATGTGCATCGACTATCGGCAGCTAAATAACGTAACAATCAAGAATAAATATCCACTTCCGAGGATTGATGATTTATTTGACCAATTGCAAGGTGCCAAATGGTTTTCAAAGATAGATTTGAGATTCGGGTATCATCAAGTGCGAGTTAGAGAGAAATACATTCCTAAGACAGCCTTCAGAACAAGATACGGCCATTTTGAGTTCCGAGTAATGTCATTCGGGCTAACTAATGCACCGACGGTATTTATACATTTGATGAACAATGTGTTCAGGCCCTTCTTAGATTTATTTGTGATTGTGTTCATTGACGATATCCTGGTATATTCGAGGTCTGAAGAAGAACATGCGGATCATTTGCGTACCGTTCTTGGAGTTCTTCAAACTCGAGAGTTATTTGCCAAATTTTCTAAGTGTGAATTTTGGTTGAACTCAGTGACATTTTTGGGGCATATTATTTCAGCCGATGGTATTCCGGTAGATACCCAAAAGATTGAAGCGGTGAAGACTTGGCCAAGGCCCACAACACCTACGGAGGTCCGTAGTTTTCTAGGCTTAGCAGGTTATTACAGGAGATTTGTAGAAGGCTTTTCTTCTATTTCTGCACCACTCACGAAGCTGACCCAGAAATTAGCTAAGTTTCAATGGACAGATGCTTGTGAACGTAGTTTCCAAGAGCTAAAGGATAGATTAACTTCTTCCCCAGTCCTGACACTTCCAGAGGGATCAGAAGGTTATGTTGTCTATTGTGATGCTTCAGGCGTTGGGTTAGGCTGTGTGTTGATGCAACATGGTAAGGTGATTGTGTATGCTTCAAGACAGTTGCGGAAACATGAGAAAAGTTATCCTACCCATGATCTTGAATTGGCTGCAGTAATTCATGCATTAAAGATGTGGAGACATTATTTGTATGGCGTCCATGTTGATATTTATACAGATCAAAAAAGCCTTCAGTATATCTTCAAGCAAAAAGAGTTAAATTTACGACAACGGCGATGGTTGCAATTGTTGAAAGACTATGATGTTGACATCCTTTATAATCCCGGGAAAGCAAATGTAGTGGCTGATGCTCTTAGCCATAGATATATGGGAAGTTTATGTGATGTTCAGCCAGAGAAAAGAGAGATGGCTCGTGAGCTCCTGCAGTTAGCTAGCCTAGGAGTTCGAGTAGTGGACTCAGGAAGTATGGGAGCTATCATTCAAAATGTGGCAGTCTCGTCACTAGTAGTGGAAGTGAAAAAGCATCAATATGAGGATCCCATGCTAGTTCATTACAGAAATACACTCCCTCAGAAGGAGAAGTCATCATTTGAGATTTCTGGAGATGGAGTTCTTCGATGCCGAGGCAGGTTATGTGTTCCTAATGTTGCAGGATTACGCCACCAAATATTGAGAGAAGCCTATTGTTCCCGTTATTATGTTCACCCAGGAGTAACGAAAATATATCATGACCTTAAATCTATATATTGGTGGAATGGGATGAAGAAAGATATAGCGGAATTCGTAGCTTAATGTCCTAATTGTTAGCAAGTGAAAATTGAGCACCAAAAGCCAGGTGGATTGTTGCAAACTATAGAAATTCCAACTTGGAAATGGGAAGTAATTAACATGGATTTCATTACAGGCTTACCCCGTTCTCGGCATAAGTATGATTCTATATGGGTGATTGTGGATAGCCTCACGAAGTCAGCTCATTTTTTACCAGTTAGAACTACATATGTAGCAGAAGATTATGCAAAGCTTTATGTTAAAGAGATAGTGTGATTTCACGGTGTTCCAGTTTCTATTATCTCCGATAGAGGGACTCAATTTACACTCAATTTTTGGAAGTCTTTCCAAGAAGGTTTGGGGACTCATGTGAGCCTTAGCACGACATTTCACCCGCAGACGGATGGGCAAGCTGAACGTACTATTCAGACTCTTGAGGATATGTTACGAGCATGTGTATTGGATTTTAGAGGTAGTTGGGATGATCACTTACCACTAATTGAATTTTCTTATAACAATAATTATCATTCTAGCATCCAAATGGCCCCGTATGAGGCTTTATATGGGCGAAAATGTAGATCTCTAATTGGGTGGTTCGAAGTAGGAGAGACCAAATTGATAGGGCCAAACTTGGTCCAACAAGCTATAGAGAAAGTCAAGCTTATACAAGATCGATTATTAACAGTTCAGAGTCGACAGAAATCCTACGCAGATAATCGTCGAAAAGACTTAGAATTCTAAGTGAAAGATTGGGTATTCTTGAAGGTGTCGCCAATGAAGGGCGTCATGAGATTTGGCAAAAAGGGAAAGCTTAGTCCCCGGTACATTGGACCATATGAGATTGTACGCAAGGTAGGCCAAGTGGCTTATGAATTAGACCTACCTACGGATTTGGAGTCAGTCCATCCAGTTTTCCATGTATCGATGTTTCGTAAGTGTATTTGAGATCCTTCTAGAATTGTGCCAATAGATGATGTTTAAGTTACTAAACAATTGTCTTATGAAGAAGTCCCCATTGCCTTTTTAGATAGGCAAGTACGAAAGCTCATAACCAAAGAGGTAGCTTAAGTTAAAGTTTTATGGAGGAATAATAATAGAGAGGAAATGACTTGGGAAGCTAAAGAGGACATGAAGTCCAGGCACCCGCATTTATTTTCACCTTCAGAAGAGATTCAGGCAGAGACGCCATTAACCTCAGGTATGTAATGCTTTTCTTGATGTTTTCTTGGTCGTGTGTGGCCATGGTTATTGTCGTGATATTATAGCCCTGTGAGGCGATGTATTTTGGGTTGCTGTGCAGGATGGTAGTGTCGTATTATAGGGGAAACTCTGGCAAAATTTTTGTAGAATCCCTAAGAGTCTATCATTTGAGGACGAATGTTTCTAAGAGGGGGAGGATGTTACACCTCGTAGTTTCGTCCGTTGAGATTCGTTAGGCGTTAGTTGTCCTAATTGCGGAAACGGGAGTTACCTTAGGATATATGAGATTACATGTTCCCATATTATGGTTATAGGGGTTTAAGCCCATGAAATGAGCTATGGAAGGATTTAAGAACAAAAAAAAGGAATAGGGTTTGTGGGAACTTTGGTAAAACTTGGAAAACTTTTCGGACAGAATTTTGGGCCAAATTGGTGGGGTCATATCTCCTAGAATATGAGGAGTTTTGGTGCGTTTCTTTTGTCCAAATTGAATTTTATCGAGTCTATTTTCCAACACAACAAACCACTCGTCAATGTGACGTCTGAGTAAACATTATGGCCATTCTACGACAGACTGTCTGAGCAGAAAATTTCTGCGGACCATTTGACGGCCCGCAGGAATTTTGACGCCCCGCAGAAAATTCTGTGGTCCATCCAATTGACACAGCCCAGCGTCAAATGGTCGCAGTGACCCATATTTGACTGTGCAGTTCTACGGACCATTTTGACGGTCCGTAGGAATTTATACGGCCCGTCAAAATGGGCGCAGAATTGCCCAACGGGATTTTAAGTTCCACTTTACATATTTCACCCCACTTCATTTGGACATTTCATTTCACTAAATCAGATCCAAAATCTCTCCAAAAATCCTCTCTTCCACTCCATAAACTAATCCAAGAGAGATTAAATATCAATAAGCAAGAATCAAGATACCCATGTTCTAGAGGTCTTGCTAGGGTTAATAAACTCCAAGAATTCTTTGGATATTAAAGCTAGGGTTTTCATATAAGTTGATAGCTTGCTCCAAAGCTCATTCTTATGAGATAAAAGGTTAGTTTTCATACTTATTACATATTATCAAGAATGTTTATTTGTTGAACCACTTGGGTAGAAGGAAACAGTGGAAGATGAGTTCTAAATGTAGTTTCTATGAGATTTTTAAGTAGTAAGCTAACTTGAGTTATGATTCTTAGTATAATGTTGCTATGGAAAGTAATAATGGTGATGAAGAAGCATTATATGAAAATGTGCTAAAATGGGTATGAAGTTGCTAGCATAAGTTGAACACAAGGATGAATTTTGAAGGCTAGATCGAATGTGAATACTTGATTATGATATTGTCGATATTATTGTGGTTGTTTGGGAGTTGTTTTGAGATATAGTGGAAGTTGACGAAATATGGGAAATGTTGCCCAATTTTCATTAGAACATGAATTATTCTAGTTTGAATTGAAGAGTGTCATTAAGGCTTAACCATGGTATGAATCCTTCTAAATGTAGATTATTCAAGCTTCAACGGTGAACGCTAAATAGTTAAGAAGTCAAAGAGGTATGTAAGGCTCACCCTTCTTCCATTAAGGCATGGTTCCCTTGCTATATGTATCCTTTAATGAGTTCCAATGTCTTCCAAATGACTCTATCTCTAAGGTTTCCAAAGCTTACGATTCTCGATACGTTCACGATTCTATTGTCTCTTTTATATGATAGTTGATCCTCTAAGGATAAATATAACGAAAATGATGATGTCAATGATGACGATGATACTCATGAACTCCTATGTATACGGATTTAAGTATGTATGACTATTATGTAACACCAAGCTTAGATGGCCGGGTATGATACCTATCGCGCGCACACCACTGCAGTTGGGTACGGATAACACTGAGCCTTGGTAGGGCCAGGTATGTATGACACTGAGCCTTGTCATGGCCGGGTATGTGAAACCACCGAACCTTCATGGTCGGTTATGCTATGGATACGAATATGTATATGAATATGGATACGAATATGTATATGAATATGGATACAGATATGGATATTTGTATATGTATATATGTATGTACACGAGCACGCACTAGAAATGGAAGGTTCCTATGAAAGACAAGTAAGTAATTATGATGATGGTTATTATCTCCTGATTCTCCCATCTTATGTTATTTTTTATGCTGTCTCTTATGCTCTTATTATGATATTGATTATGCTTTATATACTCAGTACATTATTCATACTGACGTCCTTTTGTTTGTGGACGCTGCGTCATGCCCGCAGGTGGACAGGGAAACAGGCTTGATCCGTAGATATCTTGTTCAGGGACTACATAGCGGATCTCCATTTCATCTGAAGCTACAGCTTTTGGTATTTATTCTTTTGTGTACATAGCTATGGGTATGGCGGGGTCCTATCCCACCTATATGATGTGACATACTCTCCTTAAAGGCTCGTAGACAGTTGTGTATGATTAGATGTCCTTAGCCTTGTCGACTTATATTTTGTATATCATTTTGAGAGCCTCGTGGTTTGTATTTATGGATATGGGCATTGTTATTGATGATGATATAAATGTGTTGTTTCCCAACGAGATTAGCACTATTGATGTATATAAATTACGAGTAAGCCATGTGGCTCACCTAGATGTGAATATGAGAGTACGATAAGAGGTACCCGGGTGGGTTAGCACCGGGTGCCCATCATGGCCCTCCGGTTGGGTCGTGACAGTCCTGCACTACCATGGTATGGTTGCGGGACCTTGGGACGAATGCTTACTCGGCGAGTCCCGACCAAGAGTAAATTGGTAACACCGTCGTGCTGCGACGTTAAATCAAGCGCTTCTTGGGAGGCAACCCAAGTTTAAAATTCTGTAATTTTGTTTCTGTAGGTTTGAGTTTTTTTATTATTATTATTTTTATTGTTTAACGGGTGTTGAGTGCACAGGAACTAAGATTCAAAAAACCAGCAAAATTACACTAGAGTACAAAGGCGGGCCATCGACATATCGACGGGCCGTCAATGTACGAGGACGGTATGCAGAGCTGGACTTCTGAAAGTTAGCGACTGCTACTCTGCAGGTAAGTAACTCGACGAGCATGTCGACGGATCGTCGACATGTTCGACGACACCATCGAAATGCTCGCCAATAGGTAAGCACCAGTTATGTTTTGGGTCGTATTTACGCTTTGACGAGTCGTCGACTGTCGATGACTCATCCAAAAAAATTAAAAATAAAACTTTAGGATAAACAGTCGCGTTTTTAAAGAAACATAACGGGCAGAGTAATTAATTTTCCCACGCAACAGCCGCATAATACTCCCACTCAACCTCTTCAAATCCATAACTACCTCCAACCTCTTCAACTGCTACTCCCCATTAATTCCTCCCACAACCCTTCACTCTCACCACCACTGAAAACCACAACCCTCTGCCCTAGGGTTACGAATTGGCTAATTTGTTTTTCTTAAAATCTTTACTCAAGTTTTCTTCAAAGTTTCTTTCTATATCAGGTATGTGCATGAATTTCGTCTTTGCTTGGTTTTAATGTTGTTATTTGTTCAAAAATTTCTAAAGAAGATGCCTAGGGTTCCTAAATTAATTGAAAAATTGGATTTTGGGACCTAGGCTGTAGTTGATGGTATTGAAATAAGTTGGGTGTGTTTTTAACTGGGATACATGGGCGATACCTGTGATGTAAATGCTGAGGGTAGAACTTATGACTTAGGGTTTGTACTTGTTGAATGAAATCCATGCTTAAATTTGTAAAATTGTGAAATTATTGATTGGGGGAGGGGAATTTTGTATGATTGTTGTTAGGGGGACTTGAGTCGGCGGGCATTTTGATCAACTTGTTGGTTCATTATGCCCGCCAATGGTCCAAAAAAAAAGAGGAATTCTGTTGAAACATGATGCTTGAGGAGTGAAGTCTGAGTAACTCCAACGGGTTGGAGGGTATTTCGATTAAAAATCTCGGTTTGATTTTGTTATACCCACCAAAAGAAACCCGGATAATTGCCAAAAGTCAAAAAGGTACCCAAAAAAAAAGGGTGAAGTCTGAGTAACCCGAAGCCCCAAAACCCCAAATGTACTAAATAGATGAAAAGTTAGTTCTCTGATTAATTGGAGTTGAAAACGCAAAATCGAGAGAATGTTTGATGTCTGTATACTGATTAGTTGCTGCTGCCAGGGCCGTAAACGTGTCGACGGCACCGTCGACAGGTTCGACGTCCGTCAAAGCACATCGACGGTCTGCAGACAGCCAACATCAGAGAACTAAACTGAGAGTTTTTTTTCTCACTGTGTTTAATTTCACTCGTACGGATTGACTAGATTGTGGTTTTTGATGATTATAGGTATGGTGCCACCCAACTTAACAACCACCCGAAGGGGTGGTTCAAGGAAAACTCAAAGAACAACAGGTCGACGGAGGCCCAGTGGCTAACCCACACTTAGAGACGAGGATAATGAGCCTGAGGTTATGCCCGTGAGGAATAATAGAGCTGCTCCTCCCCCGTGGAACAGGCAGGTCATAGTACCGGCTCCTAAAACTCCCCATTACTCCTAGTTTGACGAGGAGGAATCATCTACATCTGAGTCCGGTGATGGATCCGAGGAGGATGGATCAGAGGCTACATCTAGAGATGTGCTCACCTGCTGCATGAGCACGGTCTACTGAGGATGTTGCTCAGTCCTCTCAAGCACATTCTAGATCCCAGACCCGTCAGCGTTCACAGCCTGGTGATGATGAGGTTGATACTGATACTGATGTTGAGGCGACTAGGGCTCGGGAACTTAGAAGTAAGAGGCTTGAGGATCGTTTTACTGTTGAGGGTACCAGGCAGTTGTATGAGTATGGCATTAAATTGAAAGGTGACGACACTCAGCATGAGAACCGCACCATAAATGAAGAGCGGCAGATCCGTTTTGAGGGGATAGAGATCTTACCCAGGGCCAGGGAGCTCATTCACCATTATGAGCTAGAGTTTATGTAAGAGTTGCCTGGGGATTATTTCCCGATCCTGGTACGTGAGATATATGCCGCATATGGGGCCTTGATCAAGAAAGTCAGAAAGAGGCGCAAGCAATTGCGAGAGTTAGAGCCGCTTAGAGAGGTTGAGATCAGAGGGGTGAGTGTTGATATATCTTCCCAGGCCATCAACAGAGTACACTTCGGCGATAATTACACCGCCCCGAGGCAGATAATTAAGTTGAAAGACAAGTTGCTGAGACGCAAAGAGCAGTCCGTCAGGGACTGGGTAGCCACAGTGATGGGTCATCCGAGCATAAGGGCCGAGTGTACTAACTTAGCCAAGAGGATAGTGAAGAGATGGTCGATATTGGAGGGAAAGTTTTGGTGGAGCGTGGTACAGTTGCGGCTTCTCCCCACTCAGGTCGATAATGCTCTTGCGGCCGACAAGCAAATTGTTGTGGTCGAGTTGATGTCCAGATACCCAATTGATTTCGTGGCATTGGCTAGTACTGAGATATAGTTGAGGGCTTCCCAGCCAAACACTTCCCTGATATTTCCATGCCTGATTACAGAGCTTGTTCGGAGGTCACAGATGCGGTTTACAGATGATATCAACCACCGGATTACAGCTTCGTCGGTTTATTCGATAGAAAAGAGCAAGAAAGAGGTCATTGATGAGAGCCAAGGGGAAGTAGATGGGTTACCAGTGGCACTTGGAGAGGTACCCCTACTTAGGGTTGTCTTGTTTTGATAAAATACTCCCCTCTGAAACTTTTTGAAAAAATGGACTTGGTTGTTAAATTAACATGCTTGCTTCTTTGTGTGACATTTAGATTATTAGGATACCTTGTGTGCAGAATTATAGCAGGGAGACTAGTGTGTTGATAATTCTGATGCCATGTGTTGTGAGGTTTTGTAGATATATTCTCCAGTTGTATATGTAATCTAGAACTTGCCTGGTTAGTCGTGCCTGCATTCTGTAGATAAGTGGAGCTGTGAAAAGATCTTAGGCCTTATTTGTGTTAGGAAACCCTGTTTAGCCTAAATATAAGCATACCCATAGATTAATATCCCTTGTTAGCCATTTTGAGCTTGAAAACCTGTTCTTTGACTAGCCGTAACAAGCCGATACCCGTTCTGAATATCCATCTCTTGGCACCCGGTCCCTCCTTGGCACTAAAATAATAAGATTGAGGCTAAAAGCCTAAGTTGGGGGTAATAGGTGGACTAAGGGGATCATGAGGCACAAGTCTAAAGTGGGGTTGAAGTAAAGTGCCTAGTTAAAAGACCGCGGTGTGGTAAGTGTAGAAAAAAATGAAAAAAAAAAAGAAAAAAACAGCAAACAAAGAAAAAAAATAGAGAAGTAGAATCACAACAAAACCACACCGAGGCAACAAAAAAGAAAGAAAGGAAGAAAACAAAAGGCGAAAAGGGTAAAAGAGAAGAATAAGATGCAGTATTCAAGGAGGGTGAGTCTCAGTTATCCAAATATCTATCCTACTCGTCCCCAAGCCTACATTACAACCTTAAAAAAGCCCTAGTGTGATCACAACCGAACTGTCTAAAGTTGAGGGCGCTAAAAATAAGGGCAAGCCTATGGTATTTGCATGTATAGCTAGAGAATTTCTTTGTGAGTGTGAGTGTGAGTGTTTCTCTTCTCATTTGTCTTCTGTCCCATTCTGTGTGTACGTATATGTTAGGACATTCTTTGGTCTTTGTGAGGGCATTAGAATTTGTTAAGTGACTGGTTTCCCGTGAGTCTTGATTCGTGTGCGCTATGGTTTCTTTGATAACTAGATGTCATAAATCGAAGCCTCATTGTTAGTTCCAATGAGTCCTTGATTGGTTTTGTCTTTATTGGGGGGAAATTCATTGTGATACACATGATATGTTGGAAGTTAATTGCCACAACCACTGTAGACAGCTTTACTTTGTGATATCGAGACATTTGTAGATTGAGTCTATTAGTTGACTTGCTTGAGGACAAGCAAAGACTTTAAGTTGGGGTGTTGATGTGCCGGGAATTTTGGCACATCCAATGGTTTTTAACTCTAATTTTTACTTGTTTTCGAGCAAGTTTGTGTTAATTTGATGTGTTTTGTGTGTTGTGCAGGTATTTCGAAGTTAGAATGCTCGGATAGCGAAAAATTGAGGAAAATATGCAATCTATTCTGATAAGCATAAGTACGGACCGTCAACATGCTTGAAGATTCGTCGAGTTGCCTCGACGATAAGTTCCTGCAAAGTGACAAATCATCAGATCATTGACTTGCACCGTTAAAGTGCTTCGACGGTGGAGTTCCTGCAGAATGAAAAAGGCATACTCAGATCGTCGATATGGTGATGTGCCGTGAATTTCGGCACATTTTATGCCTTTGTAACTAGAAGTGTTGCTTCTTTTTAAGTGTTTTTACATCGTTTCTTATGTTATTTTAGTGTTTTGTAGGGTTGGTTGACTAAGGAACGGAAATGATCTGAAATGCTGAAAAACGAACAACTTGGAGAAAAATGACGGTCCGTAACTCGAGTTACGGACCGTAACGCGATCCGTACCAGAGAGGAAGATCCAGATACGTGCCGCTATAAAATACGATCCGTAACTCATGTTACGGGCCGTAACGTGTACCCTAAGCTGAGGAAAATTTCCAGTGAGAAGCCTAAGTCGTTTCACAGGTTACGCCCAGAAGGACGGCCCGTAACTCAGGTTACGGGGCGTCACGTCATGGCGTAACGCATTGGCCACTAAGACTGAGGCCATGATACGCTGGAAGATACAGACCGTAACCTGTGTTACGGTCCATCGCAAGAAGCCGTGACGGTTGACCTAATCAAGCAGACAAAGTACAAAACCAAAGGACGGACCGTAACCTGTGTTACGGTCCATAACGATGCCGCGTAAGGGTGTTTTTGTCCAGAAACATGGCGCGATTTTTGGCCCTATAAATACTTAAAGATAGGGTTTTAATTAAAAATTCTGATTTTCTTGGGAGCATTAACTTTAGTCTTGAATATTTGAAGTGGTTGGAGCATTTAAAGCACCAACTTCACTTCTATTCCATATTGTATTAGCATCGTAAGTATATTATGTTAACTTTTAAGCTTTCTTTGTTAACCAAAATGATGAGTAGCTAATTTTAATACTAAGGTTGTGGATCCCATGATGGGTATTATGTGAATGGGTTTCTACTATTGATATATGCATAATGGTTGTTAGTATTTATTCTATCTTTGTGTGTTAGCGTTGGGTAATGATTGCAAGCATTAGCCTAAGCCATTATACTAACTTTTCTTGGGAAAGAGAGTCAGTATAGGTAAGATTGAATAACAATGACTCGGGGCGTTAACCCTCGTTTAATAGACTAACTTAGGCATAAGAACAAGTCGAAATTGGCATTATTGCTCGCTCTTCGATTTCAACTCTTTTACATTTGGAAATACGGCCTAACTGTTGGGAAACATTAGGAAGTCCTTAAGAGATCAAGTGCATACTCTTAGAACAACCATTAGAAATATATCACATTGAAACCTGAAGCATAATATCTAATCAAAATGGGGAACACAACCTTAGTCTCTCTCTCGCATTAAGTACAATTCAAGTCAAAGAATTCAATTACATTACTCAACAATTATTTCAAACTGTTCAGAATGGGATTAAAGCCTTTAAAGACTAGTATCTCATACAATTAGTACCCTTTTCTCTCCATATTCCCTGTGGGATTCGACCCCAGCCTTGTTTGGGTTACTATATTTGACAACGTCCGCTTTACGCCATTAATAGGTGTAATTTGAGCGTATCAAATTTTGGCGCCGTTGCCGGGGAATATGGTGTTGAAATTACTAATTGTGTGTACTCTTCTTTAAAACTTTTTCTATTCCATCACACCTTGTTTGCTATTGTGGTGAACTAGGTGAACATGGCTGGAAGACAGAATCGCAATCAAGGAAACCAAGGTGGACTCCAAGTGAACCCACTTGCACCAGAAGAGGACGAAGATGAGAATATATTTGCGGAATTCATCAATGAAGCTGATTATGCTTATGATGTGGTCCCTCCTAGGACTGGAAATGCTACGTTTAAAATTGATAGTTCTATCTATCAGCTGCTGAAACTTGAAGGTTATTTTTGAAATTCTTTGGAGGATTGTCCACTTCGACATTTAAAGAATTTCCTGCACTTGTGTGCTCAACAATCCCAAGGTGTTGTTTCTGCTGATGCACTGCGGTTACGGGTCTTCAAATATTCCTTGGCTGGCCAAGCAAGGGAATGGTATGAAAAGCTTCCCAGCAATTCTATTCATAGTTGGAGTGAGCTAGCCAACACATTTCTGAAGAAGTGGTTCCCACCGAGCAAAAAAGCTGAACTTCGAGATAAGATCTTTGAGTTCAAACAGCTCCCGGGGGAATAATTATATTCGGCATGGGAGCGGTTCAAGTACTATCTAGCTCAATCTCCAACTCACGGGTTTCCGCATGCTATTCTCACGGAGAAATTCTACAAGGGCTTAGATACAATGAATCAGATTGCTGTCAATACTGTCGCGGGAGGATGCTTCATGGACAAGTCATTTATCATCATCACCCGTTTTCTTGATAAACGCACCACCCACAATCAAGCTTGGCATTCAACTGATAGTGAGAGTCTCTCTTATGGTAGTCCATCACTAGCTGTCGTTGCAAAAGAAAACCATGTGAGAGATCATACCTTCGCTCAATTGCAAACCACGGTGGATCTATTATCAAAGAAGTTGGCAGAAAAGGATACACAAGGGGTAAATGTTGTTGAGGAGTTACCACCTCATCCACAGGGAATGTATCAAGTCCCTGAGGGGATGTACCAAGATGGGCAACAACAGTATGAAGATGCTAATTATGTCAACAACTCGCAAGGGGGTTATCAAAGGCAAAATTATCAAGGTCCGGGTCATCACCCATGGCAAAAGCCTCAACACCAATTTCAAGGGAACAGTTATAGCAAAAATGATCAGGGAAATCCAAATCAAGGGAATTACAATAACAACAATTATGGCAACAAGAGCTCGAACCCCTACATTCCACCAAGGGGGCAAGCATCAAATTCCCAACAGTGGAGAGACAATTCAGCTAGCAACTCTGTTAGTAATGCGCCTAATGATTCTGCGAAGCTGAAAAGTATGATGCATAAAATGCTAATGAATCAGGACAGAACTGAGAGCACAATAAAGGGAATGTCTCAGGTTCAACTATCTCATTCAGCTTCCATTGAGAAGCTTGAATCGCAATTCAGAGACCTCTTCAGAGAAGTGCATACTCCTCAATATGGACAACTACCAAGTGATACAGTACCAAATCCGAAAGGTAGTGGGGTAAACTCTGTAGAGCATGTAGCTGCTATTAGCACCAGAAGTGGAAAAATACTTCAAGGTGCTGATAAAAAAATGGTTGATCTCGAGCCAATTATTGAAGAAGAGGCACAACCTGATGTATCTGATGTTATTGTGGAGGAAGAAACAGAGGAGGAAGTCCCTATTATAGCTGAAGAGGAGCAGAATCTTGATAATCTTAAGGCACAAGGAGAAAAACAGGAAAAGGGGAAGGCAAAACTTTCTGGCGCTCTACGCCCTTTGAGCCAATTGTTCAAATCTTCACCGCCTTTTCCTCAAAGGCTAGTGAGGAAAACAAAATATGAAAAGTGCTTGCGATTTTATGATCAACTCAAGCAGTTGACGATGAACATTCCTTTCATGGACGCAGTCCAGGAAATGCCTGGGTTTGCTAAGTATTTGAAAAATCTCTTAACAAAGAAGAAGAAGCCATTGAAACACGACACTGTGGGTATCACTCATCGCATTAGTACTATTATTTCCAAGACCACAGTGCAAAAAAGGGAAGATCCTAGAGCATTCACCATTCCATGTACCATAGGGCAGCAGGATTTTGCCAAGGCTTTGTGTGATAATAGAGCTATCATAAATCTTATGCCCCTTGAGATTTTCAAGAGATCAGGATTAGGGATACCAAGGCCAACTACCATGAGGTTACAGATGGCTGACAAATCGATAAAAAGGTCAGTGGAGGTAGTTGATCATGTGCTTGTTCAAATCGGGGAATTCCTACTGCTGGCAGATTTCGTGATTCTTGACTGTGCTATTGATCAAGAAATTCCTATTATTCTGGGGAGACCTTTCCTTGCGACATGGAGGGCTCTTATGGATTCCGAGAAGAATGAAATCAAGTTCCGAGTGAACGATGAGGAGGTGACTTTTCACGCTAGCAAGGGTATTGTCACGACCCAGCCCCGTGGGCCGCGACTGGTGCCCTTCTGGGACACCCCAAACGAACTCACACCCAGATCATCCTAATCAGACTCGTCCAATATCAACGTACGTTATTCGAACTCAACATCGTAATCAGACAACTACCGAACACTTGTCCTGAGCAGTCGCCCGTACAGATCAAACAAATCACAAATTAGAAATGAGGCGGAATATACATCGCCAAATTTCACACACACACATCAGAAGGGTGGCGGAATGCACATCGCCCCCAAGTACATACACATACATACAAATTCAGAGGCCGACTTGGCCATAGCAGCGTACGGGCCGCTTAAGATCGCAAAACAGACTCACATGCAAACACACCGGACCCACGACCCACAAATCTGACTACAGGCCTCTAGACAAAACAGAACATAAGAACATAGGACGGGACAGGGCCCCGCCGTACCCACTCATCCAAATATACAGAATACAGACACAACAAAAGATATGTACCAAAAGTAGGCTCCGGATCAAAGGGGAGCTCTCCAACACAGCAGAATGAGTAGCCTAAACTGGAGGACCACCCAAACGAGCTTCTGTACCTGCGGGCATGAAACACAGCCCCCGAAGAAACGGGGGTCAGTACGGGAGAAGTACTGAGTATGTGAAGCAGAAGGTACAGAAATCACAAACATAACTGGAGTCAGAAAGAACAAACACACCAACATCACAAACAAAGCAAACCTGTGCGGGAGGCGAACGTACAAATGCAAATCAAATCATGTATAGGGTTTAGGAACGTGGTCACCCCCCGACGCTGGTGCCACAACACATCATAACTCCAGAAGGTTTCAAATCTCCGTACAATCTCCAGACACATCATATCACACACACATCATATCATCAGAACGTATCAAATGCCATATCACATCATAACTCCATAAACGGTAACCGGCCCTATGGCGAGGTCTCGGAAACCGTAACACATCATAACTTCCGAATATATTATAGTGCGCACGATCACAAAGTCGGCCCGGGTACCGACGAACGAAGTCATAGCAGACAGCACGAACAGAGTAGTGCAGAAATCATATGCATATCAAAAATAATTTGTCGGACTTAACATATAGTTTACGTAGAGGTATATACTGACGCCCGAAGGATCGGAGTAGGAATCAGACTGATCAAAGTATGCGTATAAAAGTTACGAAGTTCCAAACTGTCAAATTCGCAAGAAAAACTGTTCATAAGTCATTTTCCGAAAATCTCACATCATTCAAAGTACAGAACGTACATTAATGGCATAGGAAGTTTCAAACACATCCTTGGGTCCTAAACGGACGGTTGCGGATCATAACGGACACAAACGAATCAAACAAACCGAATAAGGGGAGCCTCGGGGCTCGCGGGCCCCGCCTCGAGTCAAATTGAGGTGGCGGACACAAATCACAGACTTTCGGCTCCATAGAGCCATCTACAAAAGTTTCGAAGAGTTTCGGACACGACAGCACAAGTTATGGAGGTACGAACATTCTTTTAACCAAATGCGACAAAAAGGGTTCAATCGCGCTGAATGAATAGTGCTCGAACTTGAACTTCGATTTCCAAGAGTAGGATTGTTCCCGAGGGGCCGATCTTAACCTAGTATGTCTAGGACATGCCAAAAGAATGATAGGTAGGCTTTACATACCTGGTTGGCGCCTTACGCTCCTCAAATCGCAATTCCCGTTTCGTCCAGAAACTGCAAATGGTCACTTTTACCAGTTACTATTCATGAGAATTAACATTTTCGTCTTTGGGCTATATTTGGCTACCGAAATTTCGGCAGCACTTCCCCTATAAATCTAACACCCCCGAGACTTAGCTCGGCTCAAAATACAACGACAACAACAGCCCAAACATCGTTAAACCATACAAACCACAATCATACTACATTAACTTCAAAATTTCACTTTAATACATAAGTTGGCAAATTCTTGATTCAACTTCAAAATTCCAAATCTATTTCCACATTAGTCCATTCATTCACTCATTTCCAATTATTCAAACACACTACATACAAGTTCCAAATCACATACAAACATCCCCCAGAGTTCACTACTTTCCAATTTTCATTCAAAACACCAAAAGTTACGACGAACGTTCTAACTTGCGTCGTTTCATTCCAAATTCGTTATCATCAACCATAAATCTTATTTAAGGTCTTTAGTGTCATAAATATACTATGATATACACAAATATACCAAATGTATACGCTTTCCGATAACGTCCGAAATTATTTTCTAACACCAACTCAATTCTTTAATCAATCCTTTACAACATAAAGATCACAACAACACATTATTCAAACTAAACAAGATAAAATTCTTATGCCTTGCACCTCATCCCCTCACGGCCAAACACACCCTTTATACACACACACACCATGCACAAACACAACACCATCCCACAATCCTCATGCAACATCAATCACTATCACATATATATCCATTTCATAACATTAAAACATAAAAATCTTACCTTTTTCTTGAATTTCCGACTCGCCGCAAACGTCGCCCTTTCGTTAAACTAATTGTATCACAACGAAGAGCACCTCGAACTCATCAATCATTACAAAAGAAACTAGGTGTTTGGAGTAGAAGCAAGGCCAAGGAATTTTTTTTTCTTTTCTAAACCCTTCGGCCGAATGCCCTTTTTTGTGGGTGATCTTGAAATTCTTTTCTTTTGTTCTAGATAATGCCCATTACAATGTGATATATATCCAATTATAGGTCATGTGCTATGCACATGACCTTAATGAAATGGGCTTGGGCTTGCCCCCCCCCCCCCCTTGGCCGGCCACTTAACTCAATTGGGCCTCAATTTTTGTATTAAATTTTCTTGGCCCGATTCATTAAAAGTCCCGTTTTGTAATTTCCGAACTAATTTCCAAAATTCCAAATTTACCCTCGGCCTTCCCCGAGGTCTCGACATCAATGATTTCATAATCAACATGAGCATAGCAACTTGAATCAAAATATCTCCTCAACACACACAAGTCTTATTTATTTCTTGATTTCCCGTTATACGAATATACGGGACATAACAGGTATGAAATTACCTAGTCTTTATCAAAGTATTTCAGTTATTAATTCTGTTGATGTGGTGGATGAAGCGGTAGAATTCAAAATGATGGAAGAATGCTTGGGTGAAGCATTATCGGCCATCTTAGTGAATTTTGATGCAGGAGAAATGGAGGGATATATTGAGACAGTGAATTCACTCACCGGTCTGGGGTCTTACTCTTATAAGCCCAAGAAATTGTCTCTTGATTTAGAGAAACGAACAACTTCTCCAGCAAAACCATCAATTATTGAGCCACCGAAGTTGGAACTCAAGCAACTTCCATCCCATCTTAAATATGAGTTTCTTGGAGCAAATGCCACCCTCGCAGTTACTGTGTCATCACTTCTGAAAAAGGGCCAAACTCAAAGACTCATCGCAGTTTTGAGGAAACATTTAAGAGCTTTGGGTTGGACTATTGCAGACATCCGGGGGATTCCCTCCGGAATTTGTGAGCACCGAATTCAGTTGGAGGAGTAAAGTTCATCAAGTGTTGAGCATCAGAGAATATTAAATCCACCGATGCAAGCGGTGGTAAAGAAAGAGATTATTAAGTGGCTATATGTTGGGGAGGTTTACCCGATTGCCAACAGTCCATGGGTAAGTCCAGTCCAGTGTGTGCCAAAGAAAGGGGGCATCACTGTTGTCCCTAACTCTAAAAATGAGTTGATTCCGACCAGAACTGTCACCGGTTGGAGAGTGTGTATGGACTACCGGAAGCTGAACACTGCATCCTGCAAGGATCATTTCCCTATGCCTTTTATTGATCAAATACTTTATCGGCTAGCTGGAAGGTCTTATTATTGTTTCTTGGATAGGTACTCAGGTTACAACCAAATCAACATTGCATTGGAAGACCAAGAAAAGACTACTTTCACTTGTCCCTATGGGACATTCACTTTCAGCCGAATGCCATTTGGTCTTTGCAATTCCCCAGCTACTTTCTAATGATGCATGATGTCCATATTCTCTGACATGGTTGAAAACTTTCTTGAAGTCTTCATGGATGACTTCTCTGTGTTGGGAGATTCATTCGATGAATGTTTACACCATCTTGATCAGGTGCTACAAAGGTGTGAGGAGACAAACCTCGTTCTCAACTGGGAAAAGTGTCATTTTATGGTAAAGGAGGGAATTTTCCTTGGCCATAAGATTTCCGAAAGAGGGATTGAGGTTGATCAAGCCAAAATCGATGTGATTTCAAAACTCCCTCCACCCATCTCAGTAAAGGGGGTTCGGAGTTTCTTGGGGCACGCCGGATTCTACAGAAGATTTATCAAAGACTTCTCCAAAATTGCAAACCCAATGTGCAAACTCTTGGAAAAAGAGTCCAAATTCAATTTTGATGAGAAGTGCATCAAGGCTTTCGACGAGTTGAAGCTGAAATTAACCTTTGTACCTATTATTGTGTCCCCGTATTGGTCGTTGCCCTTTGAATTAATGTGTGATGCCAGTGGTCTTGCAATTGGCGCTGTGCTTGGACAGCAGCTCAACAAAATCTTGCACCCAATTTATTATGCCAGCAAAACACTAAATGGAGCTCAACTGAACTATACAGTAACGGAGCAAGAACTACTTGCTATTGTTTGTGCCTTTGAAAAGTTCCGGGCTTATTTATTGGGTGCCAAGGTAGTGGTTCACACTGACCATGTTGCCTTGCGGTACTTAATGGCTAAAAAGGATGCTAAGCCTCGGTTGATAAGATGGGTGTTGTTGCTACATGAATTTGACTTTGAAGTCAAAGACCGAAAAGGGTCAGAAAATCAAGTAGCTGACTATCTCTCCAGACTTGAAGCACCAGGGAGACCGATTGATATGCTGGATATTGATGACACTTTTCCGGATGAAAGAGTCTTGGTAATCTCCAATGATGTGGCACCATGGTATACCAATATTGCCAATTATTTGGTAACTAGCATTGTTCCTGAAGATTTGAAGGCATATAAAAAGAAGAAATTCTTGAGAGATTGCCGACAGTATTATTGGGATGAGCCTTACTTATTCAGGACTTGTGCAGACAATATGATCAGAAGATGTGTGGCTGAATCTGAGGTAATGGATATTTTGAAGGCTTGTCATGCTTCTCCGGTTGGTGGGCATTACAGTGGAAATAGAACTGCAGCCAAGGTGCTAGAGTGTGGGTACTATTGGCCAGCCATCTATCGTGATGCGAACATGTTGGCTCGTTTTTGTGATAAATGCCAATGCCAGGGCACAATAGGTCGGAAGCATGAAATATCGATGAATTTTGAGCTTGAGGTGGAGCTCTTTGATGTGTGGGGCATTGATTTTATGGGGCCCTTCATGAGCTCATATGGTTTGAAATATATTCTTGTTGCGGTGGATTATGTCTCCAAGTGGGTGGAGGCGGTGGCCTTGCCTAACAATGATGGTAGGAGAGTCAATGTCTTTCTAAAAAAGAACATCTTTACTAGATTTGGCACTCCTAGAGCTATTATTAGTGATGGTGGTTCTCATTTCTGCAACAAACCATTTGCTGATCTTCTTGAAAAATATGGTGTGCATCACAGGGTTGCCACTCCGTATCATCCTCAGACGAGTGGTCAGGTTGAAGTCTCCAACAGAGAGATAAAAATCATCTTGGCAAAGATGGTCAATGTGAATCACACTGACTGGTCCAAAAAGTTGGATGATGCTCTATGGGCATATCGCACGGCGTTCAAAACGCCTATTGTGACTTCACCGTATAAGTTGGTATTTGGGAAGGCATGTCATTTGCCTATTGAGCTTGAGCATAAGGCCCTTTGGGCATTGAAAAAGCTGAACATGGATTGGCATGAAGCAACAAAGCTGAGGTTGTTTCAAATCAACGAGATGGATGAATTTAGGTACAATGCCTATGAAAATGCAACACTGTACAAGGAAAAGATGAAATACTATCATAACTCGAAGATCCTCAAAAGGGATTTTCAGCCGAAGGACTTGTTCTTGTTGTATAATTCGCGCCTAAAGTTCTTTCCTGGCAAGCTAAAGTCTCGATGGTCCAGTCCGTTTGAAATCGCAAGTGTTTCCCCAAATGGAAGTGTCATTGAGGTGAAAATCGAAGACACTCGAACTTTTAAAGTGAATGCACAAAGAGTAAAGCATTACCATTGGTGTATTGATGATGGTAAGGTGGTTGATAGGTATCGTTTGAAATACGGTTCCTAAACTAGAAATTGAGGTATCACGTCGAGCCATGACGTTAAACCAAGCGCTGTGTGGGAGGCAACCCACATTTACTGCTTTATAAGTAGTTTAAATTTTATATTTCCTTTGTCTTCTTTTATGTTTTTGATGGTTGCTGATGTGGTGGGATTCTGAGGACTAAAGAGGCCAAAAGAAAGTAAGTGCTGAGTTTTCAAGGAAAGGACGCTCCACGTTATTGCCCGTAACTCATGTTACGGTTCGTATAATGGAGCGTAACAAGAGAAAAGAAAATGCAGAAATCACTGAAGGACGGAGGAAAAGTGTTACGGTCTGAGTTACGGACCGCTGATCATGTTACGGACCGTAACACATGAGCGTAACCTTGACAACAATCTGGGCAATCACTGGAAAAATTGCACCCGTTACGCCAGGTAATACGGACTGTAACATGAGTTACGATCCGTCGGCTGTAGTGCCATGTCATTAATGAAAGCTGAAAACGAGGTCGTTTGGTTGACCGTAGCACGAGTTACGTCTCGTATCTCATGTTACGGTCCATAACTCTAAGCGTAACGGTCGGCATGTTTAAATACATCCCCGACGGTTACCATTTCAAACCAAACCGATGTTTCAAATTTTTTTAACCCCTCCCCTCTCCTCATAACTTCCCTCATCCTCTCTTTTTCTCCCCCTCACCATCCCTCCATATTTCTTTCACCATAGTTGTTGTTTTTCTCGTGACAATCCCTCACTGTTTTGCTTTAATCTCAAGTTTCATCCAAGCATCGCCAACGATCAGGTATAACAATATGTTGACTCTCTTTCTTCTTTTATCTATCGATAAGATTGCTATAATCTTTCATGAGTAAATTCGTATGCAATGCCATGTAATTATGATGTTGAATGATTTTGAATCCCCATTGAATAATTGCGCGGGATTTAACAATGGTGGGGGGTTGGGTTTGGTATGATTGCTGTTTGAGAGACTCATGGGCACAAGAACATTGTCTCCCACTGAGTCGGAGGGCATCCCGATTGAAAGTTTCATTCGTGAAACTACTAAATTGGTTTGCCCACCAACTGTTCGATAAAAGGTTTCAAAGAAAACTTTGGTAAAACCGGGTGAAGTCTGAGTAACCCGAGGTATGTGAGGGTATCTACTGGTGTTTTACACCATACCCAAGGCGCATAAAGTCGAAAATCTTGGCCTCGTGCTTAAACGGGAAAATTTGGCAACAATTGTGCATCTGTGAACTGATTGCCCGACGTTCAGTGCTCCGGGCCGTAACGTGTGTTACGGACCGTAACACCCCATCGTAAAACCGATGATTTCATGAAAACTTTCTGGAAATTTGGGTGATGTTACGGTAAGGTGTTACGGACCGTACCACGGTTGACGGACCGTAACATCATACCGTAACACCGATGATTTCCCCAAAACTTTCTGGAAATTTAGGTCAGGTTACAGTCAGGTGTTACGGACCGTAACACGTTTGACGGTCCGTAACATCATACCGTAACACCTATGATTTCCAGAAAACTTTCTGGAAATTTGGGTCACGTTACGGTAAACTATTACGGACCGTAACACGTATGACGGTCCGTCGAACATGTTACGTTTCCTGTGTTATAAATGAACAAATTGAGTTGCGGTTGGAGATACGGCCCGTAACACCATCGACGGTCCGTCGACCGTGTTACGGTGCATAAGCTAATTGAAGTCCTCAACTTAAACCAATAAGTTGTATCATTGAAAAGCTTCTCGTGTATCATAGCTAACTTTTCATTCCACAGGTATGGCTAACCCAAGGCAAGGAAAGAAGGTTGCACCCAAGGTTACAGACAAAGGAAAAGGTCGTGGTGCAGGTAAAGTAACCTCACGGTTGCACGATGAAGATCAAATCAAAGAGACAAGGGCTACAAAGAAGCCCGCTGCATCTAGCAGGCCAGCCTCACCATCCGAAAGTTCCTCCTCGTCTGATGAGGAGAGTTCGTCTAGTTCGTATAGCCATAGTGAGCCCAGGCAGGCTGTCACACCACCACACCGGCCTCAGCCACCCATTAGACAGCCTACTGTGGAGGAGCGCGAAAAAGAGCGCGAACAAGAACGGAGAGAGACTGACATACGGATGAGGGCTATGTATGAGCAGGACCTCCAATTTTCTGTGGAGGGATCTGAAGAACTGTACAACAAAGGGTGTGAGCTAGCAAAGCATGAGGGACAGGGCCCGAAGAGAATTATTTTTGAGGAAAGAAACGTCAGCTTTGATGGTCTCGATGGATATCCGGGCATCCGTGACACTCTCCGCTTCCACAAGTTAGAGTTTTTTAAAAACCCTGTGGGGTCCTACATCCCGGATCTTGTTCAAGAATTTTACGCTTCTTATGGGGATACTGTATTTAAAGTACAGAAAAAAGGGCAACGCGCAACTCAAGTGTCGGCCATGAATGAAGTAGTAGTGCGCAAAAAGAAGATTGATGTTTCTCCGACGGCCATCAATACAGTACTATTCGGGGAGGATTAAATTGCGCCTACAGTGGCGGAAGAAATGGAGTTTTTCTATAAAATTTAACAAAAAGATACAATCTCAGTCAGAAAATGGGTGGCCTCAGTGATTGCACGGTCGACAGATCCCGAATAGGCAATAGTGCTAAAGTTGACAACCGCTACGTGGATTTGGAAAAACACCCTCACACCTGAGGCAAAGTTTTGGTGGCAGATTGTTCTGTTCCGCATCCGTCCTACCCAGGCAGATAATTAGTTGACTCCGGACAGAGCTGTTCTTATGGATACCCTTATGTCTAGGTATAAAATCAACTTCGGAAGACTGGTAGCAGCATATCTCCGGGAGAGAGCCACCCAACCAGTCATTTCCCTCATTCATCCATGTTTGCTCACGTTCTTATGCTTGCGCGAGGGACCAGAACCCCTCCCCTTTATCGACCACAGTGTGATCGCCAGTAGTATCTATGACATCACAAAGGGGAGAGATGATATGTTGAGCAAAGATACAATGCCATCTGCCTCGTCTTCTTATGTGCCGGAGGGGCCAACGGGATCAGATGTTTTACCCTTGGCTATCATGGGTGCTGAGGACACTGCTGCGGGTCAGCCCACAGATTCTAAGGCCCCACAGGCTGACCATGTTACACAGCCCATGCCAGCTCCAGCTCCACCTACTTCGGCTGGTCCTACCTCTTCCACTGGAGCGAGCCCAGCACCGGCTCAGCCCATACCGAGAGTCCCACCCGAACTTGCGAGAAAAATGATTTTCAATCGGGAGAATTTTAGGGCAGTGGTCCTGCAAGCAGATAGGACAGATAGGCAGGTCAAGCAGCTCATGAACGAGCTGAAATTGTACACAAAAAGGGCTATTAATGCAGCGTTGAGGCCGATAAAAGAACAGATGGCTGATGACCACCTACAGATCCACTCTCGGATAGATGGTATTGAGAACAAAATGACGGAGCTGACTAGGACACACCCCGCTGTGGAATTGGGCACTATTCGGAGTGAGTTGCAGACCCTAAAGGATGATGTGCAGAAATTGAAGGCACTGGAAGTAGCTATTGTGACGGACCAGATTTCGAAAGTACACACAGAGATGGTACAGAGCTTATACCATCCAGTGCAGAGTCTACTCGGGGATGATGAGATCTAGGACACGGTTGATGAGGAGCTAGACGAGGAGTTGGAAGAGGATACCCACTCTTTGGATAAAGGGAAGCGCAGGAGAGCCACGCCAGATGATGAAAACCTCGATCCCATTCTCAAGAGTCTTGATCCATTTGATTCTTTGCGCCCACAGAATGAGGAGGAGGAGCGGCGAACATTGAAGAAGATCAGACATGAGTCCTGGCTGGGTTCTGACACCACTGGAGCGACTTCTAGCTCAGTCCATCCCATTGAGCCGGCTTACCATACTTCTGCTCCACCCACTGAGACTGGGACTTCTAGTGTTGGCCAGCCTGATACCACCATTGCTCCTACCTCCGAGGTTACCCAACCTCATGATGCTGCAGCAGATCCAAGCGCCTAGTGCACTCCAGGGAGGCCCTTCATTCTATTTAGATGCCTTGGGGGCAATGCATGTTTCTAAGTTGGGGGTATTGGGTAATTGCTGGTATTGTTGGTATTGTTGGTATTGTTTTGGTATATTGGCTATTGTTGTTATTGTTTTTGTTTTTGGTTGGTATTTTATCCTAAATTGTGATATTAAGTATGTGTTTAGGACAATTGTTATTGTTTTGTTTTTGTTGGTATTGTTTTTATCCTAAATTGTGATATAAAGTATGTGTTTAGGACCCTCTTGGGCTGTTCTTTGCCATGTGTTCTTTTCCCGAAGAATGTTATTTTTATGTTGAACCTGGCATGTTTAGGATGTTTAGTTAAGAGTAAAGTAATGATGACTTAAGTGGTGGTGGTCCGTGTTTCTAGCATATATAAAAGTGTTTTTACAAGTCAATGATATCCCTCCGAAAAATAATTTGTGATGTACATCAAGAATGGGTTATTGATATTGACATGTATGGTTCTTTTAATGACATTGCAAATAAAGGGTGTCCATGTGGGTGAAATCTTCAAACGGGAGTGAAGTCAGAGTATTTAAACAATCCTTATGCCATTGTGTTGTGAGTTCTTAGTTTCTATTTGTGTATGATGCTTGTAATCTAGAACTTGCCCGATTGGTCGTGCGTGAATTCTAAGGAGAGTTTGATTGTGAAGTGATCTTAAGCTTTCTTTGTATTGACTCCAAAGCCTATTTATCTTAAATGAGCCTAGCCCGTACAGAAAATGATCCCTAGTCTCCCATTTTGAGCCTATAGACTTTTTCTTTGATTAGTCGTGAACTAACCTCCTTCCCTTCTGTGAATAAACCCATTTGGCACCAAGTCCCTCCTTGACACTAAAGAATGACAAATGAGGCTAAAAGCCTAAGTTGGGGGTGATAAGCGAAAGATGCGGATAATGAGGCTAAAAGCCTAAGTTGGGGGTGATAAGTGAAAGATGCAGAAAATAAGTCCAAAGGCTTGTTGGGGGTGATCGTGAGTATTGCGGGGCATGATTCAGTGTGGATATAAAAAAAAAGTAGATATATAAGTTCTAAATAAATCCACGCTAAAGCTGTAGGGTCAGAAATAAGAGGAAGAAAGGTGAATGAAGTCAAAATGAAATGTCAAGGAGGGTGAGTCACCACTATCCAAATATTCATCCTACCCATCCCTAAGCCAATGTTACAAGCCTAAAAAGTCCTAATGTGATCACAGTCGAACTGTTCAAAGTTGAAGGCATGGAAAATAAAGGCAAGCCTATGGTATGTGCACGCATGGTATGCAAATTTCTTTATGAGTGTGAGTGTCCTTCTGTCTCTTTAGTCTTCTGTCCCATTTATTTTGTAAATGTGTGTTGGGACATTCTTTGGTCTATGTGAGGGCGTAAGGATTGTAGATTGCAAAGTAACTGGCTTTCCGGAAGTTGAAATTCATGTGCATAGAGACTCTCATACTATGATTGTGTCATTAATTGAGGTTGCATAGTGAATTGCAATTGTTCTGAAATGTGCGTCTTGTGTCACAAATAGGAGGTGGATAAAAGCCCAATATTTTTCTTGGATTGAAGAGTCTGTGTTAGAAAAACACGCCAAAACCACCGTAGTCATTCTTATTTTGCTAGATGTCGTGTGTTAGTAGTGAGTCTTATTGTAGTTGCTTGAGGACAAGCAAAAGCTTAAGTTGGGGTGTTGATGTGCCGTGAATTTCGGCACATTTTATGCCTTTGTAACTAGAAGTGTTGCTTCTTTTTAAGTGTTTTTACATCGTTTCTTATGTTATTTTAGTGTTTTGTAGGGTTGGTTGACTAAGAAACGGAAATGATCTGAAATTGTCACGACCCAACCCCGTGGGCCGCGACTGGTACCCTAACTGGGTACCCATACATACCTACCCGACCGACTTTCGAATCATACGGATTTTTTTTTTTTAGAAGTTACAGAAGTAGGTCGATACAAATACGGCACGCGCGCAAACATACATATATATACATACATACCTGAACATACAGACATTTACATATAAGCCGATAAGGCTAACATACCGACGAAACCCGTAACCCACACATCTATCTACAGGCCTCTACAGACATACAGAATCATATGACGGGACAGGGCCCCGCCGTACCCAGAATTTCCATGCATACAGAACATACGGAAGAACAGAAGATATATATACCAAAAGCATATGCTCCGGATCGAAGGAGCTCTTCAAACAGCAGAGTCAGAAACCTACGCTGGCGGCGTATCACCTGGTGCGTCTGTACCTGCGGGCATGTAGCGCAGCCCCCGAAGAGCGGGGGTCAGTACGAAAAATGTACCGAGTATGTAAAGCAGAAACATAGCAGATATAAACATAGTCCGAACCGGAGTCACAGAAATATAACGGACAGACCCATAAATCAGACGGACGGACAGAGCCATGATCCAGACAGACATACAGAGTCGTGGTTCATACAGATAAACAGAATCATGGTTCGGACAGACAGACGGAATCATAATACGGACAGACGAGCAGAATCAGTATCCATACAGACGTACAGAATCGGAGTCCATACGGGCGTACCGAATAAAAATCCATACGGACATACAGAATCAGAATCCCTACGGACATACAGAATCAGAATCCATACGGACATACAGACATAGTCGTAATTCAGACGGACAGACAGAAGTATGTCGGACAAAATTATGCATGCAGAGTAGTACAGAGTCATAAAGAATCATACAGAGGCATGTGCTTAAATAAATACAGATGGCACACACATACATTCATACAGATCCCGGCCCTGTCTGGGGGCGCGGTAACAGAACCCGGCCCTCTTAGTACGGGACGCGGTGGACAGACAGAATCAGATCAGATCATATGCCATCCGGGCCGCCATCCCCATACACAGATCATAATATCATACAGACATACAGATCCCAGCCCGCACGCCGAGAGACGCGGTGAACAATGCAGAGAAATATGCACGATAACAGAACCTGGCCCGGGACGCAGTGAAGGAATGCATTGAGACAGACACGAATCGATAAATGAGAAACTACTTACATACAGACTCAATCAAACTGAAGGGTGCCAAACGGCGAGTCAAAATCAGAGTATACGGATAGTATGCATAGTACGCGCCTATATCCTACTTGGGAAGGCACGACAGATTATTATCAGAATCAGATTCTCAGATGTTCAGAAATCATTTTGTAAGAATTTCATAAAAATAGTTGTATCATAATCAAAATAATGGTTCAGATGGTTTCTGAGAAAATCGGACAAAACGAAAGTATTTAAAGTATTACATAAGATATCGGGCCTTGCGGGCCCGCCTCGGACCAACTCGAGGCAACATATGTAAATTATCGCTAATAGACCTTATGAGGTCATCCATAATCGTTTGGAAGTGTTCTGACTCCGTTTAGGGAAGTTTTGTACAAAAACTCACTTTAAAGGCAATTTGTAAGAAAATAGCTTCAATTGAATTGAAGGAATGGAGCGGTTTTCCGTCTCGAATTCCGGGGAACGGAGTCGTACTTAAGGCTCGCGGCCGAGCCTATCACATCCAGAACATGCCTAGGAACAAAGGGAAATGCTTCACATACCTCGATAGCGCCTTACGCTCGCTTGGCGTCGACTTCAATTTCGTCCAAAATCTAGAAATGGTCAAGTTTACCATTTGTTAGTTTCAAACTTTCAATATTCCAAATTTACACATACTTGCCTACCGAAATTTCGACAGCATTTCCTCTGTATATAAGACATCCCCGAGACTTAGCTCGGCTCAATTCATCAACACAACAACCCAGAAATGACATCAAAACATCAATAGACATTAAAACATACACTATGGCATCATTAGCCATCTTTCGACATAACGGAACGTCTTTCGTTTCAAACTTACATTTTCAAACCAAACTCATTATTTTCATATTCATCATCCATCAAATTCATTACGACATACATCGGAGGCATCCATACCATTTTCACACAATATTCATAAGATACGCAAACATTCAAACTTTCCGTTAAGTCACTACTTTTCCAATTTTTCCTAACCTTCCACATACAAGTTCATTATACAATTCCATCTTCCGAATTCATCAACAATGATCATAATTTGCCTCTTGATACTTTCATTTCCATTTTTACATAAATCCTAACAAAGTTGCATATTCTCCTACAACAACTTAATAACCATTTTTTCCAAGATAATAAAGATTGTCATCTTTCCATTCACTTCACCATAACACACTTAGCATGAAAACAAGATCAAATTCATATTCCATACTCAACATAGCACCACACGGCCACCTCCTATATTTCCCAATTTTCACTAATCCGTTCCACTTTCATTTCTAACACAATTTCCATCATGCTACAACTAAATTACAACATGAATTCAAGCCATCTTAAACATACAATTCATGCATAAATTCGGCCAACATGCATGATTTTCAGCTCACAAAATTTCCATGTTTTTCACTCATTCACACATACTACAACATACATATACCATTCATAACATAGCAAAAGCATGAAATCCTTACCTTTCTTCAAGTTCTTCACTTGGAGGTTGAAATTGTTTTCTTGCCACAATACTTATATTAACTTGTAGAGGACCTTGAACTTAGTACTAATCTCACAAGACTTGGATTTTTAAATCAAAGATTTGGCTCCAAAAATTTTTCTTTCTTTTCTCTTTTCTTTTCTCCTCAAACACGAACTCTCCCTTGTTCTTTTTTTTTTTTCTTTTGTTCTTGATTCCTTTTTCTTGAAGCTTCCTTATACTTATCCATTATATGGATTTGTCACATGAGAAAATTAATAATTCCATGGCCTTTGGGCCCTTCCCTTGGCCGGTTGGGCCTCTCCCCTTTGGGCCTTATTTTATTAATTCTTGTTGAGCCCAAATTGGTGGCTACATATTGTAATTCATGGGGCAAGTTTCCAAAATTCCAATTTTGCCCTTGGCCACCTTTCGTAATTCCACACCATTGTATTCACAACCTACACCTTCATACCAAGTAAGGGTCAATTGTGGCCTTATTCATCACAAGTCAATTTATCTTGAATTTTTCGAATAAGCGAAAATGTCGGATGTAACATCCTCCCCCCCCCCCCCCCCCCTTTAGAAACATTCGTCCTCGAATGTTAAATTTACCTTATGGGGAGTCATACTACTTCGGGAGGGTTCTCTTTATAATTGTCCTTCGTGGACTTTCCGACATGGCTCCTTCACCCACATGAGAGGGTAATTCTTCTCGACAATGATTCAAATGCCTTCATGATTTATTATCTCATACCCCACATAATTATCGAACCATAAACTATATTCTCGTGACAGACGGATGCTTTTCAGGCATTATAGTTAACATCACTTCTTGTCACACTTATGAGTTCCTTAACACATTATCGAAATCCCACTTCATACCCGACACTTCATACCAAACGGATTCAGAACTAGGACCGGACGCGTAGAAGCATATCAGACGGATTCATAATCGGAGGCAGACATACTAAACCGCGGCGGACGGATTCATAGTCAAAGTCAGGGGTACGGAAGTATGTCAGACGAATCTGAGATCAGGGTCAGACGTATGGAGAGGTATCAGACAGATTCGAAATCAGAATCAGAATCAGACATACAGAAATGTATCATACAGAGTCGTGATCCCAAATCAGACAGACAGAAATGCGTCAGACAGAGTCATAATTAGAATCAGACATACGGAGATGCATCAGACAGACACGTGATCGAAATCAGACGTACAGAGGCACATAAGACAGATTCATATCCGGAGTCAGACATACAGAGGTGTGTCAGACAGATTCGTAATCAGAGTTAATCGTACAGAGATATGTCAGACAGAAACGTATTCAGAATCGATCATACAGAGGTATGTCAACCAGGAACATATTCAGAATCAGACATACAAAGATTTATCATATTGGAAACATAATCGAGTTCAGAAGTACAGAGACGTAATAGGCAGAGCCTTATCAGAATCGGGAGGGTAGAAGTATAACAGGTAGAATCTGAGTTAGAATCAGATCACTCCTATTAAGGCTCCAGTGATTTAAGGAAATTTCCCTCTATTTGAAATCTTGTTCGCCGAGTGGTCATACAAATCGTCTTGCGTGTCGCTTATCGACTCTTTCAGAGATTCGGCTTATTCGCACTTCTTATCTTCCATCATTCCTACTATCCATACTCATTTTTTTTTTCAAACATCGTCATACCAGACTGAGTTATAATGGAATAGGGGTTTTTCTAGTCCTTGACAACATTTGTGTCCTCACCCCCGCTTCGCTTCATGTATTCGGTTTAGTAAAACCTTTCGCCGATCACGATGTTAGTTGCCGGGACTAGGCTTTAAATCCATATGGGTACCAGACGAAAATCATACATACGCACATACACATACACATACACACATACACATATATTTACTACTATCTTACTGGCGAACGTCTCTGACTGTTATTCGAATTCGCTCAATTTCCCGAGCGGGGTTGTACCCTTTTCTTTTTGCCCATTTAATTTCGCGTCAGTCTGTGTGGCTTTTGTAAAGGCACTAATTACTCCACACATTCTCTTTTCCTTTAGATTTCCCCAAACTTTTCATTTATATCCATCATACCTACACTTGTGCAAAACTTTGCATTACTTCCCAGGGGGTCACCCATCCCAGAATTGCTCTGGCTTGAGCACGCTTAACTCCAAAACTTTCATGCATTTCGACGCGTTAGGGCTGATATAATTTCGTCGATCGCCCCGCACGACCTTTGTCACGTAATTTTAGAGCAAATCGGGGTCTTAGCAAATTTTCGGAAAATCTTTGTAGCGGGTCCCACCCCCGGCTAAGTCGTACCATTACCACATCGCCTTTCTGAATCTTAAACATTCACTTTCATACACATATACATATGATTACGGATAACCCACGGATTTAAGTCTTCGTCCCACGAATTCCGCCTCCAAATAGTCGGTGGAATCTGATAAAATATCACCGTAAGGTGTTCTCCGGCCACCGACAGAAGAAAACTAAAGTCAGACAAGTATCGCGGGACCTTTTTGTACTTAGTCAACATATTTACTTCCATATTTCTGGAAAAATTTGGGCAGAGGTTCCTCTGTTTTTCTTACTATCCAAAACCTATACACCAGAAATACCAATCATGCCTCACAGGGCCAACACATATACACACACATACATATCATATCATGTCGTATCGCAGCCACACGGGCTGACAACTTCAAATAAGAACTATAACTTCGTCGACACTTACCACACGTGCCCAACTCAAACAGCATCGGAGGCACTTTCCTGTTTACTTTCATCCGGGATTTCTAGACTCACATTGGTGGTGGGGACATCTCAGTCGCCCTTCCCTTTGGTCGCTACGTCTCTAATCCTTTTAAATTTCCGCCATCTTCATAGAACAACGTTTTACAGATATCACACACACATCGAAAATTCTAGGAAGCTTATATGTTTATACTGATCAATCTCGAGTCTAACCTGGGGAGCTGCCGTGGGAACCGTGTCCCTCATCGTCATCGTCTGTCTGGCCCCCACTATTCCCTGCATCTGAATCGGAGGAGTGTAGGTAGCCTGGCAATTCCTGGTTCACCGACGGCCAGGACAAAGGGCTGGAGTAGGGCGTGACACTCTCCGGGGAAGCCTGTCTAACATACTGCTCCTCTACCGGAGCTGCTGGCACATCCTCGGGAACCTCCTCCTCCGGCGTCCCAGAGGAATGCTCTGGTGGCTCAGTATCGGGGCTATCCTCCTCCCTGGGAGTAAGAAACTCTGGAGGTATCGTCGCTGGGTCCTCCGAAGGGTCGGTGTCATAACTGTCTTCCCTGGGAGCCTCTGCTCTGGGGATCAAAAACTCTGGAGGAATTGTCTCTGGATCCTCCGAAGGGTCTGTCTCAATCGAGTAGCTGGGGATCTGCCTACTCGGTCCTGGTGATGTCCTGGGGGCCTTATTAGCACCCCCAACCCCATCATCCAACACGCTCCTCTTCATTATTTATCAACCTGCAATCACCTGCAGGAAGAGGGTCAGAAACATTTTCCCCAAATACCGACACTCCTGCTCTTTTGGAGCCTCGCTGTAGGTACAGCCATTCGTAGGGGAGAATCATCCTATTCATACAGCTTTATCGCACGATCTAAGATTCCAAGGAAGGGTAACATCCTAAATGCCCTGTAGCTTCCTGTTTATAGATGTGGTGCACAACACATCGATAAACAAGACTCTACTAGACACGGCCTGTAGACATACAGAGGACTAACCGCTCTGATACCACTTTTGTGACGACCCAACCCCGTGGGCCGCGACTGGTACCCTAACTGGGTACCCGTACATACCTACCCGACCGACTTTCGAATCATACGGTTTTTTTTTTTTTTAGAAGTTACAGAAGTAGGTCGATACAAATACGGCACGCGCGCAAACATACATATATATACATACATACCTGAACATACAGACATTTACATATAAGCCGATAAGGCTAACATACCGACGAAACCCGTAACCCACACATCTATCTACAGGCCTCTACAGACATACAGAACCATATGACGGGACAGGGCACCGCCGTACCCAGAATTTCCATACATACAGAACATACGGAAGAACAGAAGATATATACCAAAAGCATATGCTCCGGATCGAAGGAGCTCTTCAAACAGCAGAGTCAGAAACCTACGCTGGCGGCGTATCACCTGGTGCGTCTGTACCTGCGGGCATGTAGCGCAGCCCCCGAAGAGCGGGGGTCAGTACGAAAAATGTACCGAGTATGTAAAGCAGAAACATAGCAGATATAAGCATAGTCCGAATCGGAGTCACAAAAATATAACGGACAGACCCATAAATCAGACGGACGGACAGAGCCATGATCCAGACAGACATACAGAGTCGTGGTTCATACAGATAAACAGAATCATGGTTCGGACAGACAGACGGAATCATAATACGGACAGACTAGCAGAATCAGTATCCATACAGACGTACAGAATCGGAGTCCATACGGGCGTACCGAATAAAAATCCATATGGACATACAGAATCAGAATCCATACGGACATACAGACATAGTCGTAATTCAGACGGACAGACAGAAGTATGTCGGACAGAATTATGCATGCAGAGTAGTACAGAGTCATACAGAATCATACAGAGGCATGTGCTTAAATAAATACAGATGTCACACGCATACATTCATACAGATCCCGGCCCTGTCTGGGGGCGCGGTAACAGAACCCGGCCCTCTTAGTACGGGACGCGGTGGACAGACAGAATCAGATCAGATCATATGCCATCCTGGCCGCCATCCCCATACACAGATCATAATATCATACAGATCCCGGCCCGCACGCCGAGGGACGCGGTGAACAATGCAGAGAAATATGCATGATAACAGAACCTGGCCCGGGACGCAGTGAAGGAATGCATTGAGACAGACACGAACCGATAAATGAGAAACTACTTACATACAGACTCAACATACAGACTCAATCAAACTGAAGGGTGCCAAACAGCGAGTCAAAATCAGAGTATACGGATAGTATGCATAGTACGCGCCTATATCCTACTTGGGAAGGCACGACAGATTATTATCAGAATCAGATTCTCAGATGTTCAGAAATCATTTTGTAAGATTTTCATAAAAATAGTTGTATCATAATCAAAATAATGGTTCAGATAGTTTCTGAGAAAATCGGACAAAACGGAAGTATTTAAAGTATTACAGAAGATATCGGGCCTTGCGGGCCCGCCTCGGACCAACTCGAGGCAACATATGTAAATTATCGCTAATAGACCTTATGAGGTCATCCATAATCGTTTGGAAGTGTTCCGACTCCGTTTAGGGAAGTTTTGTACAAAAACTCACTTTAAAGGCAATTTGTAAGAAAATAGCTTCAATTGAATTGAAGGAATGGAGCGGTTTTCCGTCTCGAATTCCGGGGAACGGAGTCGTACTTAAGGCTCGCGGCCGAGCCTATCACATCCAGAACATGCCTAGGAACAAAGGGAAATGCTTCACATACCTCGATAGCGCCTTACGCTCGCTTGGCGTCGACTTCAATTTCGTCCAAAATCTAGAAATGGTCAAGTTTACCATTTGTTAGTTTCAAACTTTCAATATTCCAACTTTACACATACTTGCCTACCGAAATTTCGACAGCATTTCCTCTGTATATAAGACATCCCTGAGACTTAGCTCGGCTCAATTCATCAACACAACAACCCAGAAATGACATCAAAACATCAATAGACATTAAAACATACACTATGGCATCATTAGCCATCTTTTGACATAACGGAACGTCTTTCGTTTCAAACTTACATTTCCAAACCAAACTCATTATTTTCATATTCATCATCCATCAAATTCATTACGACATACATCGGAGGCATCCATACCATTTTCACCCAATATTCATAAGATACGCAAACATTCAAACTTTCCGTTAAGTCACTACTTTTTCAATTTTTCCTAACCTTCCACATACAAGTTCATTATACAATTCCATCTTCTGAATTCATCAACAATGATCATAATTTGCCTCTTGATACTTTCATTTCCATTTTTACATAAATCCTAAAAAAGTTGCATATTCTCCTACAACAACTTAATAACCATTTTTTCCAAGATAATAAAGATTGTCATCTTTCCATTCACTTCACCATAACACACTTAGCATGAAAACAAGATCAAATGCATATTCCATACTCAACATAGCACCACACGGCCACCTCCTATATTTCCCAATTTTCACTAATCCGTTCCACTTTCATTTCTAACACAATTTCCATCATGCTACAACTAAATTACAACATGAATTCAAGCCATCTTAAACATACAATTCATGCATAAATTCGGCCAACATGCATGATTTTCAACTCACAAAATTTCCATGTTTTTCACTCATTCACACATACTACAACATACATATACCATTCATAACATAGCAAAAGCATGAAATCCTTACCTTTCTTCAAGTTCTTCACTTGGAGGTTGAAATTATTTTCTTGCCACAATACTTATATTAACTTGTAGAGGACCTTGAGCTTAGTACTAATCTCACAAGACTTGGATTTTTAAATCAACGATTTTGCTCCCAAAATATTTCTTTCTTTTCTCTTTTCTTTTCTCCTCAAACCCGAACTCTCCCTTGTTCTTCTTTTTTTTTCTTTTGTTCTTGATTCCTTTTTCTTGAAGCTTCCTTATACTTATCCATTATATGGATTTGTCACATGAGAAAATTAATAATTCCATGGGCTTTGGGCCCTTCCCTTGGCCAGTTGGGCCTCTCCCCTTTGGGCCTTATTTTATTAATTCTTGTTGAGCCCAAATTGGTGGCTACATATTGAAATTCATGGGGCAAGTTTTCAAAATTCCAATTTTGCCCTTGGCCACCTTTCGTAATTCCACACCATTGTATTCACAACCTACACCTTCATACCAAGTAAGGGTCAATTGTGGCCTTATTCATCACAAGTCAATTTATCTTGAATTTTTCGAATAAGCGAAAATGTCGGATGTAACAGAAATGCTGAAAAACGGACAACTTGGAGCAAAAGGACGGTCCGTAACTCGAGTTATGGACAGTAATGCGATCCGTACCAGAGAGGAATATCCAGATACGTGCCGCTATAAAAGACGATCTGTAACTCATGTTACGGGCCGTAACGTGTACCGTAAGCTGAGGAAAATTTTCAGTGAGAAGCCTAAGTCGTGTCACAAGTTACGCCTAGAAAGACGGCCCGTAACTCAGGTTACGGGGCGTAACGTCATGGCGTAACGCATTGGCCACTAAGACTGAGGCCATGATACGCTGGAAGATACGGACCGTAACCTGTGTTACGGTCCGTCGCAAGAAGCCGTAAGGGTGTTTTTGTCTAGAAACTTGGCGCGATTTTTGGCCCTATAAATACTTAAAGATAGGGTTTAAATTCAAAATTCTGATTTTCTTGGGAGCATTAACTTTAGTCTTGAATATTTGAAGTAGTTGGAGCATTTAAAGCACCAACTTCACTTCCATTCCATATTGTATTATCATCGTACGTATATTATGTTAACTTTTAAGCTTTCTTTGTTAACCAAAATGATGAGTAGCTAATTTTAATACTAAGGTTGTGGATCCCATGATGGTATTATGTGAATGGGTTTCTACTATTGATATATGCATAATGGTTGTTAGTATTTATTCTATCTTTGTGCGTTAGCGTTGGGTAATGATTGCAAGCATTAGCCTAAGCCATTATACTAACTTTTCTTGGGAAAGAGAGTCAGTATAGGTAAGATTGAATAACAATGACTCGGGGCGTTAACCCTCGTTTAATAGACTAACTTAGGGATAAGAATAAGTTTAAATTGGCATTATTGGTCGCTCTTCGATTTCAACTCTTTTACATTTGGAAAAATCATAAAGAGGAAATACGGCCTAACTGTTGGGAAACATTAGGAAGTCCTTAAGAGATCAAGTGCATACTCTTAGAACAACCATTAGAAATATATCACATTGAAACCTGAAGCATAATATCTAATCAAAATAGGGAACACAACCTTAGTCTCTCTCTCGCATTAAGTACAATTCAAGTCAAAGTATTAAATTACATTACTCAACAATTATTCCAAACTGTTAGGAATGGGATTAAATCCTTTAAATACTAGTATCGCATACAATTAGTACCCTTTTCTCTCCATATTCCCTGTGGGATTCGACCCCATGCTTGTTTGGGTTACTATATTTGACAACGTCCGCTTTACGCCATTAATAGGTGTAATTTGAGCGTATCATATGGTCGTCGAGCATGTCGACGACCGTCGAAGTGCAAAGACGAGCCGTCGAAGTGCAAGCCGAGCTGGAACAGGACTGGGATTGATTTTTCCGAGTTTGACTTGTATAAATACCTGTTTAGGTTTTATTTTTCAGACATCTAGAGTTTTAGACTTGTAGTAATTACTTTTGAGTTGTTATTGCTTTTGAAGACTTTCCATACAATTACATTCATTACTTTCAAGTTTGATTCGTAATTTCAATACAAAAATTCAATTATGCAATCTTCAATCTTTTATTGTTTTCTTGTTGCCATGAGTAGCTAAACACCTTTACTAAGGTTGTGAACCCAAGGATGGGTGTGTTGTGATTGGGGATCGTGAATGATATACGCATAATGGATTGTTAGAGTTTATTTGTTCTTCGTTTTCATCATATAGTTAGTGGTTGCAAACATTAGCTAACCCCATAAACTTTAGTTTATTTGGAAAAATAGCTAGGGTTAGGTAAGAACTAATAAAAAGAACTCGGGGCTTTAAACCTTATTTAATAAATTCACTTAGGAACAAGAGGTATTTACTTGGCATAATTAACCGTTCTTCATGCATACTTTCTTATCTTTGGAAAAAGCATAGAAAGAAATAATCTTTTCTTATTGGGAAATAGTTCAGATTAACATAGAGGTTAAGTGCATCCATACAAACAGTCCATTAGAAGTATATCAAGATCGATACCCATGATCATACACTTTATCTGACGGAGACACAATCTTGGTTCTTTTGACCCATATATTTACAACTTTAAATTTCCAGTCACTTTAAATTAGTCCACAAACCAAAACAACTATAAAACCCTTTTTTCTGGAATACACCAAGACCGCAAGATTAGTATAATACTTGTTTAGTAAACTTTCACACCATATTCTCTATGGGATTCGACCCCAACCTCGTTGGTTACTATATTTGACAACGTCTGCGTTATACGATTAATTGGTGTAATTTGAGCGTATCATCCCTCTATCGGAGATAGTAGATACTGGAACACTGTGAAGTCGCATTATCTCTTTAACATAAAGCTTTGCATAATCTTCTACTACATATGTAGTTTTTACCGGTAAGAAATGAGCTGACTTCGTAAGTCTATCCACAATCACCCATATAGAGTCATACTTACGTCGAGAACGGGGTAAGCCTGCAATGAAATCCAAGTTAATTACTTCCCATTTCCAAGTTGGAATTTCTATAGCTTTCAACAATCCACCCGGATTTTAGTGCTCAATTTTCACTTGTTGACAGTTAGGACATTGAGCTACGAATTCTGCTATATCTTTCTTCATCCCATTCCACCAATAGATAGATTTAAGATCATGATATATTTTCGTTGCTCCTGGGTGAACAGAATAATGGGAACAATGGGCTTCTTTTAAAATCTGTTGACGTAACCCTGCAACATCGGGGACGCACAACCTGCCTCGACATCAGAGAACTCTAGCTCCAGAAATCTCAAATGATGACTTCTTCTTCTTCTGAGGGAGTGTATTTCTGTAATGAATTAGCATGGGATCTTCGTATTTACGCTCTTTCACTTTAACTACTAACGACGAGACCGCTGCATTTTGGATGATAGCTCCCATACTGCCTGAGTCCACTACTCGAACTCCTAGGCTAGCTAACTGCTGGAGCTCACGAGCTATTTCTCTTTTCTCTAGCTGAACGTCGCATAAACTTCCCATAGATCTACAGCTAAGAGCATCAGCCACAACATTTGCTTTCCCGGGATGATACAGGACGTTAACATCATAATCTTTAAACAATTCCAACCATCGCCGTTGCCGTAAATTCAGTTCTTTCTGCTTAAAAATATACTGAAGGCTCTTATGATCTGTATAAATATCAACGTGGACGTCATACAAGTAATGTCTCCATATCTTCAATGCATGAATCACTGCAGCCAATTCAAGATCATGGGTAGGATAATTTTTCTCATGTTTCCATAACTGCCTTGAACCATACGCAATCACCTTACCATGTTGCATCAATACACATCCTGACCCAACGCCTAAATCATCACAATAGACAACATAACCTTCTGATCCCTCTGGAAGTGTCAGGACTGGGGCAGAAGTTAATCTACCCTTTAGCTCTTAGAAACTACGTTCACAAGCATCTGTCCATTGAAACTTAGCTGACTTCTGGGTCAGCTTCATGAGTGGTGCAGAAAAAGAAGAAAAGCCTTCTACAAACCTCCTGTAATAAACTGCTAAGCCCAGAAAACTACGAACTTCCGTAGGGGTTGTGGGTCTTGGCAAAGTCTTCACGGCCTCAATCTTTTGGGCATCTACCCGAATGCCATCGGTTGAAATAATATAACCCAAAAAGGTCACTGAGTTCAACCATAATTCACAGTTAGAAAATTTGGCAAATAACTCTCGAGTTTGAAGAACTCTAAGAGCGGTTCGCAAATGATCCGCATGTTCTGCCTCGGACCTAGAATATACCAGGATATCATCGATGCACACAATCACAAATAAATCAAGGAAGGGCCTGAAACATTGTTCATCAAATCCATAAATATGACGGTGCATTAGTTATCCCGAATGGCATTACCCGAAACTCAAAATGGTTGTATCTGGTTCTGAAGGTTGTCTTAGGAATATCTTTCTCCCTAACTCGCACTTGATGATACCCGGATCTCAAATCTATCTTTGAAAATCATTTGGCGTCTTGCAATTGGTCAAATAAATCATCAATCCTCGGAAGCGGATATTTATTCTTGATTGTCACTTTATTTAGCTGTCGATAGTCAATGCACATTTGCAAGGAGACATCTTTCTTTCGCACAAACAACACGGGTGCTCCCCACGGGGAAGAACTAGGCCTAATAAAACCTTTTTCAATCAAGTATTTCAATTGCTCCTTCAACACCTTTAACTCCGCGGGAGCCATCCTGTAAGGAGGAATGGATATGGGTTTCGTGTCCGGTAGCACATCAATAGCAAAATCAATCTCCCGTTCAGGAGGGTGACCTGGAAGCTCTTCCGGGAATACATCCAGAAACTCATTCACCACGGGGATAGACTGAAGAGTTGGCGATTCAGCTTCTACATCTTGAACCCGAACTTGATGGTAAATACAACCTTTTGCGATCATTTTCCTTGCCTTGAGATAGGAAATAAACCTACCTTTCAGGGACGCAGTATTTCTTTTTCATTCTAAAATTGGTCCTCTCGAAAACTGAAAGCAAACCATTTTCATTCTACAATCAACATTGGCATAGCAAGAAGCCAACCAATCCATGCCCATGATAACATAAAAGTCCACCATTTTTAACTCATGTAAATCAACCATAGTACGATGGTCACAAATCACAACTACATAATTTCTATATACTCGACTAGCTATTACCGGTTCACCAACGAGTGTAGATACCTCAAAAGGTTGGATCGACTCCGGTTTGACCCCAAACCGACCCGAAATATATGGAGTAACATATGACAATGTGGAGCCCGGATCTATCAAAGCATATACATTATGAGAAAATATCGATAATATACCTGTGACGACATCGAGGGAAGACTCAAGATCGTGGCGTCCATCAAAAGCATAAACACGGTGCTGAGGACCACTAGAGCTGGGAGCTCTCCCTCTACCTCTACCATGGATGACCGGCACCTGTGAACCTTGCCTCGGAGGGCGTATCGATAATGAAGACCCGGCTGCCGATCCTGAAAGCTGGATCCTACCCCTGCCACCAACCGAGAGGCAATCACGCATGATATGGCCTGGCCGACCGCATACATAGCAAACCTCTGAACCTAGTCGACACTGGCCCCAATGTAACTTCCTGCACTGGGAACATCGTGGCACGGGTGGCCTTGCCTGACTCGAATCGCCTCTGAACTGAGAACCTAAAGCCCTAAAACCCTGACTCGGCCCGGAATAAGTAGATCTATCAAATCTCTGGCCTGTAAACCGTGGAGGCGCACTAGTCATAGAATTGCTTGAATGCCTAGAAAACTGATATTTTTGCCAGCTTCTAAACTCACTCATCGGACCCGAAGATCTAGCCCTCTTGCTATACCATCTGTCATGATCACACTCACTTCTTTGCTGTTGTTGGCTTTCCTCCAAATTCTGGGCATGGGCTTGAATGCGTGAAATATCCATGTTGTCCAGAAGGGACGCCGTCAAGCACCTATCCATCAAATGTGGCCCTAGGCCTCTCACAAATCGGTGCACTCGGTCACCCATATCCGCTACCTTGGCCATAGCATACCTAGCCAAAGAATTGAAGTGGAGACTATACTCTAAGGCACTCATAATTCCTTGTCTAAGATTCAAGAACCTATCAGCTCTAGCCCGGATTCACAAATTCTTGCCATACCGAGGGAGGTGCATTAACTCCCCGTGAAACCATTCAAACCGTGTACCAATGAACCGCAACATCCCACAATCTATAGGAAGCTAACTCTACCGATTCAATTTCTGAAGCATGCATTAACCGAAGTGTCCTCAACATCCCATCAATAAAGTTTTGAGGGTCCTCATCCGGCTTTGACGCGAAAAATTTCGGAGGGTTCAAGCTAATAAAATCACGGGCCCTTGCACTAACGGCCCTATCACCTTGCCCTGTACCTTGCCGCTGAGTCTGAGCGGCAACCAACTGAGTAAGCAAATGAATGGCCTCTTTCACATCTTGGCCTAAAGCATCTGATGGGGGAGCTGGGGGTGCTGGAGCTGGGGCTGAGGTTCCCTCATGCTCGTCAGAAATAAGAACTAAGTGGAAGGACTGAGATTGAGCCGCATTCTGGGACTCACCTTCCTCTATATCCGTTGGTTGTACCCTTTCAGCCCATTTTTCTGCCACTATCTTGCCCTTTTGGACTGCCGTAGCTTTTCTCTTTACAGGCATTTCTGAAATACATAATACACGGTTAAGGAAAGATAAATCCTTATATCATGGCTCTATCGCACGATCTTATGAAGAAAGAAGGTCATCCATTCCTAAAATGCCTGCAACCTCTTGTTTATAAGTGTGGTGCACAACACACCCATAAACAAGACACTACTAGACATGGCTCGCAGACACACCCTAGGAAAGAACTGCTCTGATACCACTTTTGTCACGACCAAACCAGAGGGCCATGACGGGCACCCGGTGCTAACCCACCCGGGCACCTCTTATCGTACATTCATGTTCCTATCTAGGTGAGCCACATAGCCTACTTCTAATTTCTATACATCCACAATACTACTCACATCGGGCAACGACACATTTATATCATCATCAACAACAATGCCCATGTCCATATACACAAGCCTACGAGGCTAACAAAATATGAGCCGACAAGGCTACAAGACATCTAACCATACACAACTGTCTACGAGCCTCTAAGAAGAGTATGTAACATCATATAGACGGGACAGGACCCCGCCATGCCCATATGCATGTACACAAAAGAATAATACCAACAGCTGTAGCTCCGGATGAAATGGATCTCCTCTATGCAGTCCCTGAACAAATGATCTATGGATCAAGTCTGTCTCCCTGTCCACTTGCGGGCATGACGCAGCGTCCACAAATAAAAGGATGTCAGTACGAATAACATACTGAGTATATAAAGCATAATCAACATCATAGTAGGAGCATAAGAAATAGCATAAGATAGAAAAATCAGGAGGTAATAGAGCCATTTGTACGTATAGTGGCCATCATCATATTTATTTACTTGTCTCTCATAGGGACCTTCCACTTCTAATGCTTATATATATATATATATATATATATATATATATTTGTATCATACCCGAACAACCAAATTAGAATAATTCATGATCTAAGGGAAATTGGGCAACATTTCCCCTATTCCGTCAACTTCCACCATATTACAAAACAACTCCCAACAACCACAATAACATCCACAATATCATAATCAAGTAATCCCATTCCATTAAGCCTTCAAAATTCATCCTTATGTTCAACTCATACTAATAACTTCACACCCAACCTTAGCACATTTTCATACAATTCTTCCTTATCACTATATCACTATTACTACCTTCCATAACAAGATTATACCCATATCATATTAAGAATCATGACTCAAGTTAGCTTACTATCAAAAACAACATAAAAGTTACATTTAGCTCTCATTTTCTACTTTCTTCTTCTACCCAAGTTTTTGAACAACCAAGCATTCATGATAAGATGAAATAAGCATGAAAACTAACCTTTTATCTCATGGGAATGGGCTTTGGAGCAGCTACCAACTTATGTGAAAACCCTAGCTTCAATACCCAAGAATTCCTTGTAGCCTACTAACCCTAGTTAGACTTCTAACACATAGGTACCTTGATTCTTGCCTCTTGATCTTTGTTTTCTCATGGGTTGGAGTGGAATATGCCTGGAGAAGGGTTTGAAGCTCTCAAGACTTGTGGAAATATGAAAAATGAAATAAAAGAACAAGGGCCATCTATTTATACAAAAACAAAACAAAAAAAACTGCCCGATGGACTTACACGGACCACTTATACAGTCCACATAATATTATACGGTCCGTATAAGTGGACCGTATAACACCACCATGAAAACATCCCTTTCTGTAAAGGTCATGTTATACGGACCCTCCTTATACGGACAGTATAAAGTTATACGAACCGTATAAGTGGTCGTATAACTCCCAGTTATCCGAAACTTTCTCTCGTTTTCCAATCCTCGTGGAACCTTCTTGGCACTTACATAATACTTCATTAACCATACAATAGGCCTTATAGCAGCCCCTCAAGACATCACCAAATAAATATTAGCTCAATTATAGCGAAAACCTTTCCGAACACGACTTATATTTCACTTCCTTCAACAAACTAAATTTCACATATTTGTATGACTTCAAAATCTTATGGTGCGCACTTTAAGCTATCTAATACTTCCCTTAATCTCGTAAGGATTTCATAATCACCTTAAGCTGACATTAGCCTATCCACAAGGCAACAAATTCGGAATTTTCGAGGTGTAACAACGCGTCACCCAACCGTTTCTCCACTTGCGCTGACAATAGTACGGGTGTCAAACCGTATGGACCAGCCTTATCCATTTTAGGGTTTTACAAGAAAGGCTTTATAATATTATACTAAGGCCCATTTTATTGTTACCTATAAATAGAGGGCAACCCCTTCCTTTTTCAGGTTAGCTTTTACCATTCAACAAATTATAATCAGCAAAGGATCATATTTATTTCTTCAAGTATTTTGGACCAGAGATAAGACGTATCTCCAAGCCGGACCAATCCACTTCGTTGATTAACTCTCCCTTTTCGGTTTTGATCATTACTGTTCAATAATACTTGCTATTACTCACTAGTGTATATATATATATATATATATATATATTCTATGGGATCTCATATCATTAAAGATTAAGCTCATTCACATATTATATTCACCACTTACAAATTTAATTGTTGCTCACTATCCGGTGTAAACATTAGTGATAGGTCGTTCTTAGTTACGTAGCCATATAGTGCTTTAAGATGTGTAAAAACTATTTTACAAGCTTTGAAGATTGTGGTTATAGCTTAATTAAAAGCTGTTTTATTTCCTCATCTGTCCTCTAAAATGATGGTGCTTCATCCGTCTTAGCTGTCCTATTTTCTACTACGACTTATCCACTCTTTTTTTGAATGGAAGTTTTCCTTTCCTACAATCTTCAGTATTTTTTCTTTTGGGTTTCTCTGGGTGATGTCTTGTACATGTGTTATGTCACGTATCATCAAACCCGTATGAATTAAACCTATTAACCGGTTTGAACCGGACCGGTAACCGGTTAACACCGGTTTAAAAACCTGAACCGGCCACAACCGGTTCCGGTTTACCGGTTAAATAACCGAAACCGGACCAGTCCGGTTCAAAAGTGTTCAAAACCTCTTTTTTTTTTGTATAGTATATATATATATATATATATATATATATATATTATAGTATTTATTAGTATATTGTTGGTATATTTACATATGTTATATAAGTTTATAAGTAAGGTTTATATATTTACTGACTAACAGCAATACAGCATATACGTGTATATATATATATATATATATGCTTAAGTTATACTATATATACCTAAAATATACTAAGAATATACTTATATATATCAATATACTTAGGTTATATATATATATATATATATATGTTGAAGTTATATGTATACTATATTGACTTATAACTTATATATATATGATTAAGTTATATGTATACTATACATACTTATATATTATAACTTAAGTTATTTATAGCTTAATTTTTTTCTAAGTTTATAAATTCGTATTTTATAAATTAAGCATATTTATATTATAAGTATATTCTTAGTATATTTTAGACATTTTTCAAGTATATAACTTTCTAGTTTTTAATTTAAGTAGATGTATATTATAAGTATATTCTTAGTATATTTTAGGTATATTCCTAACTTAGTATAAGTAAAAATATGAACACAAGTAAATAGAAGAAAGCTCAATGAGCCATATATTTTATTCATTCTTGGATAACATTTATTTGCAAGTTGTAGTTTTTTTAACTTGCAAATAATACATGAGTTGCAAAGAAATAGTAGAATAATAAAATCACCAATTCTCAATCATTTGGTTAATTTCCCCCATATCATATTCGGTCATGAAGATATCTTCAAAGTCTTCCATTTGGTCTGCTCCACTTGCTATCAAATCTTCAATCTCTTCCTCTTCGCCTTCCTCCGCTTCTAAGTTTTGGTTGCGTCACTCCGATCTAATCCAATCACGAATGCACACTAGTACTTGCAAGCTAAGTCCGGATAATGAGTGTTTATGGTTGTTGTCTTCCTTGGCTAAATGCACTCTCCGAAGCCACGGTTGATACTTGAACCGTAAGGATATCTCGAGCCATTCTTGAGAGTATCGGATGACTTGCCTTGTATTTCTTCCACCATGTTAAGACGTCCAAATCATCTAGTTCCTTGATATCCACATTTGGCTGCATCAAATAAAAGTGATATTCATCAAAGTTTGCATTCAAGAAGGAGTTGGATGTGAATGTAAAACTTTTAAATGCGACAAACCCGACAAGCCCTTTTTGCTACTTTGAGAAGTAGTAGGGCGTGGAGCAACGGGTGTAGCATGTTCTTCCAAATTAGAATAATGACTAAAAACTTTTCTAAACTCGACATCAATAGCGAGTTCGGCTTCAGCTAAAGATGGTTCAACTCCCTCTTCAATTTCTAAAAATGTATAAATTTGATTAACCAATGCTTTAGTATAAGACACTTTTAAAGAGAAAAGAGAAGCCAATATAAATAAAGTTGGATGGGAAAAAAATACTTCTTAAATTTTGTTGTCATATCAAAAATAGCCGCTTGATAACCGGGTTTATATTTATACTCTTGTAAAACTCTAGCTATTTCCGCTAAGTAGGCTAAAATTCCGGTTACCGTGGGATAGAATTGTTTAGAAAAAGCAAGAGTTGCATTATAAAAAATTTCTAAGAGTTCAACACATTCCTTAACATCTTCCCAATGCGTAAAATTTAACCAATCATCATTATTAATATTATATTTATTGTGAACTTGTTGTATGGGAATCCTATACTCATATGCTTGTTGTAGCATAATGTAAGTGTAGTTCCACCTAGTCTCAATTTCTACTTAAATTTTCCTAGGTCTAAGGTTATTTTCCACACAACAATTCTTAAAATCTCTAAGTCTTCCCCTATTAGCATTACAAAAAAGAAACGCAACCGCCTCTCTAACTTTTTGAATAGAATCGTCAAAACACACAAGACCATCTTTAACAATTTAGTTTAAAATGTGACAACTACATCTCACTTGAAAAATATTTTTTAGCGGAGGGTTTAATTCTCTTTTTAAAAGACCAATCGCCTTTGTATTATTAGAAGCATTATCTAAAGCAATACAAAGTGTTTTTCTATAAATGTTAAAAAAATCTCATAATAGTAGACATTGAATCCGTTAAAAATCTCTCATCGTGACGACATTTCCCTTCATCATATAAAAAAGCTATAATTTTTTTTTTGCATAACCCAATTATCATCAACCCAGTGACATGTAATAGCAAAAAAATCTAACTTGTTAAGACTAAGACCCAAATCAGCAGTAAGAGAAATATTACAATTTAAAGAATTAAATACATGGCGCAAATAAAATCTATAGTTTTTATACAAATAAATAACATCCGCTCTACAAGTACTTCTAGGAATACCCTCAAATAACGGATTATAACAACGTTGAATGTAAGTAACAAACCCCAAACCCGAAAGAAAGGAAAATGGTAAACAATCATAAGCTACCATTTTAGCTATTTCTACACGCTCTTTTTTCTTGTCATACTTAAAAATTTTACCAGTTCGTGCGACTACCCCCCCCCCCCCACACACACACACATTTGAACCCGTTTGCTCTCCCCAAACATCCATATGTTTCTTTCTCATATGACCATTTAGTGTATCCGTTCCACCATCCTTACTAGTTCCTTGCCTAAAAGCAAATACTTGTCCACAAAGGGTACATTTAGCTGTTTGGCTTTCCTTATCCTTAGTCATAAATTTTCAAATTTTAGCGGTTGGCTTACGAGTTCTAGGCGGTTTATCTTATGTATGTGCATTGTGCAGGACCTGTATCTCCTATGGGATTTACGGGGGCTTGTGTTTCATCATCATCATCATCAATTTCATTAAAAGTGTCGGCATAATGTTGTTGCATTGTCTCATGACCTAAAAGTGGATTATTTCCACCAACATCAATACCTAAATTAGGTTTTTCTTCCACAAATGTTTCCTCATTAAACCCACCCCTAACAATACCACTACTACCGGCACCACGTCTAAATCTCTTCGCCATTATTAAATAGAATTAATTTAAATCACACTCAAATAAATCACAAGAAAATAAATTGCAACAAATTAAATTGCTAGAATTAAATTGCGTAAATTAAATTGCGAAAAATAAAGATAGAGTTGGATCGAAGGTACCAAATTGCCGAACTAATTTTCAATAAAGTGAAGGCGGCTAGAATTGCAAATTCACAAAAGCTACTTCGGATTGTTGCAAAATCACTAACTCCACCAACAATATTATAATTGCAAAATTAATAATTGAAACTATCATAAGACTTTATAATATTTAATTGAGAGAAATTTAAAGTGGCTAATTGTTGCAAAGTAACTATAATTGAGAGATTGAGAGAAAGAGAAGAGTGAATTGGTGTGGATTAAAATAGAAATGGAGAGGGGTTTATATAGGGGTGGGGGATGGGTTAAAGTGTTAAAAAAAATTTGGGGGGTTGGGGGCCAAAATGTGGGTTTGGGACTGTTTGGCAACGACCATTTTTGCAAATGAACTGTTGGCCAACGGTCCAACAGACCAGCCCAACGGCTACATTTAAAAAAAAAAAAAAAATCGACCAGTTTTACCGGTTTAACCAGTTCCAGTTCCAAAAAAATCGAAATCGGACCGGTATTTAATAAACGGTTAATCGGAACCGGTTAACCTGTTCAACCGGTTCCGGTTCCGGTTCTGATTTTACCGGTCTGGTTACCTGTTTGAACCGGTTAACCCGAACCGGTTGACGGATTTAGTATGAATAACACGAAAGACTAGCTAGCTCTTCGCAATGTTTAGTATTTTGTCGAAGAAATTGCACAGTTTGCCCTTCAAATGGGCTTGTCTTTAATTTTGGGAAAAGCACACAAACTACCCATACAAACAAAATACTCCTATTTACCATAATTTGGCCCCTTGTAATTTAATAACAGTCGCTGCCCCTTCCGAGAAAAATATTAATCCGAACAGTAGCGGCGGCAATTCCCCCAAATTGCGGCTGTCGGCTCCCAATTGTTTTTTCTTTTGCTTTTCCTGTTCTCCCTTTTATTTCCTTCATGCTCTTAATTGGCTCCTTTTTCTTTTTTGTTTCTCTTAATTTTCATTTCCTTTTGTTTTAGTTTATCTTCTTCTTTTTTTATCCCTTTTTTATTTTTGTCTTTACTCTTATTTTTTTATTTTAAAGATTAAAAATACAAAGACACAAATACTAACTAGTTATTTTAGATTAATAGAGAAATTGAATAATTAGAATAAAACGAAAAATAATAGAAGAAAAATATTAAAGTTTTTAGCTTATTTATTAAAATTTAAATTAATAGAAAATATAGTTTTATAATTTTTTCTCTTTTGCAAATGAAAAAAAAAATTATATCTAAAATATGACTCAATTTTTTTATATATTTTAACTTGATAAAACAGATATAAAAATTTAATGTATTAAAATTAAGCTTAAAATCTTTTTTTTTTTTTGTATTTTTAATAATTCTTTTTCTTTTGAAGGAATGAACATGTCCTTTATGATACCTTGTCAGTATATGATATACTTATTATATGGATATCATAAAGGACTAAGTATTTTTTTTTAAGGAAGGAATCTTTATGATATTTTGTCAGTATATGATATATACCATGTGAGTATCATAGATGACTAAGCTTTTATTGAAGGAATAAATCAATCATCTATAATATCTTGTCAGTATATGATATATCATGTGAGTCAGTCCTCGATGATACTCTATTAGTATATGATATATACCATTTGGGTATCATAGAGGATTGAGTTGTATTTTCTTGCGTATGAATCAATCTATGTGATACCATATTAGTATATGATATATACTATGTGAGAATCATAGACAGTTAAGCCCTTTTTTTAAGAATGAGTCGGTCCTCTATGACATTTTGTCAGTATATGATATATAATGTGGTCATTCATCGATGATATCCTGTTAGTATATGATATGTACCATGTGGATATCATAGATAATTGAGTTGTGTTTTTTTTGAAGGAATGAACCAATCCTCTATGATACCCTGTCAGTACATGATAGACCATATGAGTATCATAAAGGACCGAATAGTATTTTTTGAAAGAATGAATCAATCTTCTATGATACCCTGTCACTATATGATGTATACCATGCGGGTTTCATAGAGTATTGAGTTGTATTTTTCTTGAAGGGATGAATCAATCCTCTATGACACTGTATCAATATATGATATGTATCAGGTTGGTCTCATAGAAGATTGAGTGTTTTTCTTGAAAGATTGAACTGTCAATCCTGTACGATATCCTGTCAGTATATGATATATACCATGTGAGTATCATAGTGTACTGCAACGGTATACTTCAACTACTGTTGATTTGATATACTATATGCTAGAATGAATTGTTTTTTGAGATATACAAAAAATAAAATAAATAAAAAGATAATGTATTAGTTATTTTTTAAATTGATATAAGAAAAAAAAAATATAAAGAAGCCAAAGGTGTGTAATATAGTATGATAAAAAGCAGGAAGTAAAGCAAAAAGTAATTTGAAAGAAATAAAATTAGAAAAGGATAAAAAATTAAATGAAAATCACCAGGAATTAAAAAAGAAGAATAAATAAAAATAGCTAAAAAGGTGAATGAAATTAGATTATGGAGAAAAAACTGAAATTAAAAAGAGAACAAGAAATAAATAAATAAATAAATAAATAAATAAATAAATAAAAAAGAAGAAAATAGAAAAAAAAAATGAAAAGAAAAGAGCTAGAATTAAATATGGAATCAAATTATGGTGAAAAAAAAAAAGTAGTATGATTTGGAAAAATATAAGTGAACAAAAAAAGAGGAAAAAAAAAGAAGAGACAATACTTATAAAAGATACAATGGCTTAAAAGATACAGTGGCTAAAAAGGGTAAATAGTTTTGGGGGTATGAAAGTAAAGGGGGCATGGAAGGATAATTATTTTGTGTATTGGGTATTGATGTTCTTTTCCCTTTAATTTTTGCCCTGGTATCATGAAACAACACCCATGGATGTGTTTGTCATCAATTTTGAAAGAGCTATATGCATTGCACTAGGCCGAATATTGCTTTTGCAGTTTGTAAACTGTCAAGATATACTCCTAATCCAAATAATGATCATTGGAGAGGTATAGTTAGGATACTTGGATATCTTAAAAGAACAAAAGAATTTTCTGTGTTACAAAAGATTTTGTAATTTGTTTTAGAAAGATATTGTGATGCTCGTTGGATAACTAATATTGGTAATAACAAGTCAACGTCAGGATGGATTTTCACTTATGCTTAACAGGGCATAAGTTCTCTAAGGGCGCGGCGCATAACTCATGAAATATTATGATGCAAAAATATAAAATATATACCCTGCGGAAAAGTTATTTTTCTTGAGGCGCAAAACTTAAAGACCTACATAAAATAGGCACAAAGTGCAAATGATCCTATTTTGTTAAGACGCATTAGGCCCAAAACTATGAGATGGACATCAGCCTTGTAATGGGCCTTATCGAGGAGTTGGGCTAATAAGTTTGGGGAAATAACTCATATATACAACCTACACATCTAGTTTGCAGCCGATATGGTATTATCGATGTATATACATATCATATAGATCACCTTCCTCCATTTAAAATCCATTAACAATGAAAAATCAAGTCCAAGTCAAGCACCCATCAACACCACAATCTCCATTTCCCCTCAACAAACACAGAAGAACCAAGCAATAAAAAGAAGAATATGGTGTCAAAGACAACATCGGCAAGAGTCATCTCACAATGTTTATATTCCTTCTTCTTCAGTGAGATTCAAAATAAATCTTATCATCGTCGAAGAAATTGAGCTTATAAGTATTTAGTGTCACTTTAGAGATGAGAAATTACCCATTGAAAAATTTGAGAAAATGATGTCAATAGAAACACTCAGTGGGACCAAAATCTTCATTCCAAGATCTAAAAAAAATTATTACTCCAATCGTCAAAAACATCTTCGACTGACAAACCATTTGAACCCTAGCTACAAATGAAGAAAATAGAGAGAGAGAGAGAACTCAAGATTTCATGGATAGGGTGGAGAAACTTGGTATGGAGAAGAAGGTCTAGGAGGAGGGTTAAGAAAAAAGAGGAGTAAGTTTTAGCTATCTGGGAATAGGGTGTATGATTCATCGGATTGGGCCAAATTTAGTAAACTAGTCTACTGGACGGTACTGGGCTGTAGATTGAAATATTGTAACTTGAATTTCTGGCTCACTTTGTTTAGTAGAGTTTTGAGTTAACTGCTATTCGGGCAGATCATGGTTTTTTACGTTTTGAGTTGGGTATTTTTTCACGTTAAATCCTATGTACTTACCATTCCGCACTTCAGTACTTTTAGTTATTTGAACTGAATACTCATAAAAATCAGGTTTCATCTAGTCATGTCAACAGAACCTTAACTTTTAAAATAATCCATAATTTTAAAGGTTCAAAGTGTCACCAGAACCTTAAATTTTGAATTTATTGAATTTAAATCCAGAATCCTCTTCTCAATATTATAAACTCTACTTGGAAATAAGAATATCTACTATTCTTTTGTGTTCTTTGCTATATCCAGTATATATCAACCAACAGAAAACGAGATTTTTTATCGAGTACTACATTACAATATTGAACAAGATTTATTAATCAAATTCCTTCTGACAATCAACTTTTCTCACATCAAGCTCCATCCCCTCCTCACATTAGGGCCTCCCTTGAACATAAAACAAATTAAACCACATAAATTTGAACTGAATCCCCTGCCCACCGTTTCAGTTGTTTTATTTTTATTAGGCTGCAAAACCAGAGTATATATACATTTTTATTTTTCTCAAACACCCCCCCCCCCCCCCCCCCCCATACACACATTAATCCATTTCTAATTATTCTCTCGTTTTCTCATTTTAAGAAACCTCTTTGGTTCAACAGGGCTAACAACTTTTTTCTTCTGAGCTTCAACATCCTCCAAATCCTCATGATCCTCAAATTTGCTTATTAAAGACGGGTACTGAACATTTTCTCTGAAAAACTTGACGAGAACCAAATAAAGAGATATGGTAAAAACAGTAATTCCAACTAAATCCCAACTGAATTGTATATTTACTAATGACTTAGCTCTTTCAAGTGCTTCCTTGTCATGGCATCTAACCACTTTACGCCCGTCTTCCGTGTTCAGAAAACAACCTTTCGCGATAAAATCCTGGGTTGGACGTCATCGCGATTGCAACTCTTCTATCGTTTTCGCGAAAGTGAGCTTGACTGGACGTTATTTCCGTTCACAAAGCTGGGCAGGGTTCGAAGTTTCACTATCGCGGACCATCTTTCCTTTATCTCATTATTTCATGTCAACAGTTGCTGAAAATCATATTTAATTCTGTTCAGCTAGTTTAACTTCTTACTCCTCTTATGACTTCAGTTGGGATCGTGCCTTTTAAGCCTTTATAAACCCATAAGACAACCTAAGTATCAAGTTTTATAGTGTTCTAGCAACTATTCACTAGAAAAAAACAGGGAAAGAAGTAGTTTATCAACATTTGCATTGATTAATGCAAAAAGGTTGAATCACACTAGATGATAAGAAAATTTCAGTAAAATTAGCCAAATAGATTAAATTGACCCCCCAGCCAATTATCGATTGACTGCTTTTTTTTCAAAAGAAAACTAAACACTCCAGTTCCCAGTCTGGGACCATGAGTGTAAATATTAACGTTGCGTTAGAGGGGGACCAAACAGAAAGAATTTGTTTTAAAAGTAGCAAATGCCTGTACATTTGAGATTACATGAAGCATCATACTCTCTTTGTCTCAATACTATTTCATTTTTTTTAGTCTGTCTAAAAAAATATAACCTTTCCTTAACTAGAAATAACTTAACTTTAAAATTTTCTTTTACCTTTAATGAAATGATTTATAACCCCAAATTTTCAAGGTTTGTTTTAGACCACAAATTTTAAAAGTCTTTCTTTATTTATTTCTTAAACTTTATGCTAAGTTAAATGATACTACATAAATTGGGACGGAGGGAGCACAAAGGATAGTCTAGCTTATGAAGTCCTCCATCGAGAACTGGTTCTTGCTTGGTCTAATCCTGAATGCCACTAGTCCTAAGAAATCATTGATCTTCAATATGCAACTTTAACAAGACATTGGAATAAATTCGTTGAAGATTGTTTCCCTTTTAGTATTTTCTCCCGGTCCAAACTGGCATTCTACCATATTGCCTTCATGTGGATAATTTATCATGTTAATATACAATTTTTTTAAAAATTAATCGGAAACATACCACGTACTAGGAACTAGTACATACATGTTTGTGAGAACCCCTAAAATATTACTGTAGTAAATATTAACTTCAAAATCCATAATTTCAAAGATCCAATTAGGTCAATAATTAGAATTTTAAATTTTGTGCTCAGTATATTTAAATTATGTATCCCCTTTCTCAATTGGATCATCTACTTGGAAATAAGAATCTCTACAATTCTCTGCCTTCTTTGCTATACCCAGGATCAATCAACAAAAAACAGGAATTTTATGATAATTGAACATGATTTATTAATCAAATTCCTTCCAACAATCAACATTTCTCACATAAGCCCCGTCCCTCACATGTAGGCCTCCCCTAAATATAAAAACAAACTTTGAACAGAATCCCCTGCCCACCATTTCAGTTGTTTTATTTTTACTAGGCTGCCAAACCATAGTATATATACATTTTTATTTTCCTCACCACACCACGCCCCCGCACATTCACACACACACACACACTCCATTTCTAATTATGCTCTTGTTTTCCCATTTCAAGAAACCTCTTTGGTTCACCTTGGCTGACAAGTTTTCTCTTCTGAGCTTCAACATCCTCCCAATCCTCATGATCCTCAAATTTGCTCATTAAAGACAAGTAAACATTTTCTCTGAAAAACTTGACGAGGACCAAATAAAGAGAGACAGTAAGAACAGTGATTCCAACTAAATACCAACTGAATTGTATATTTACTAATGACTTTGCTCTTTCAAGTGCTTCCTTGTCATGGCATCTAACCACTTTACGCCCGTCTTCCGTGTTCAAAAAACAACCTTTCGCGATAAAATCCGGTGTCCAAAGCATGATACCTATGACCATCATCCAAATTCCTTGAAACATAATGCTGTAACATCTAACAAAACTGTTCAAGAAACTCTTTGGGAAAGGAATTCCCAGAAGGGTAGTGGCAAAAGACGAAAAAATGACAATTTGGAGAAGCCAATGGTATTGTCCTTCGACACCCATATGGTCAGTGGAATGAAGATGGAAGAGGAGGAGTTCTTGGAAAAAAGCAACAGCTCCAAGAAATAACGTAAGCCCATGTTGAGCTGGGGTTGAAGGGATGATTTTGTCCAATATTATTGAAAAGGCAGCATAGACAAAGAAATTAAGGGAAATATTTGCATGTTCAAAGTTATGGAGATGATATGAAGGAATGGTTCCATCAGAGTCTAGAGGTTGGTGTTTTGATGGACCAATGAAGAGCTCCATTGATATGGACAATAAGGTGCCAACCATAATCACAAAAAGCTCCGCATACCTGATGATTTCAAAAATACAATGAGTTAAGTGTTAAGAATCTTAAAAATTGAACTCGTCAAACTTAAACTCCTGAAACTGATCTGAATAGTCAAGCAAAGATATATATATATATATATATATATATATTAGTTAGTGTTAAGAATCTTAAAAGTTGAACTTGTCAAATTTAAATCCTAAAACTGCTCTTAATAATAATCAAAAAAACTCTAATCAAAGGTATAATATATAAGTTAAGTTGTAAGAATCTTAAATGTCGAACTCGCCAAACTTGAATCTTGAAACTGCATTGAATAATCAAGAAAAGAGCTAATCAAAAGTACAATATATAAGTGTTAAGAATCTTGAAACTCAAACTCGTCAAATTTAAATCCTAAAACTGCTCTGATTAATAAAAAAAAAAACTCCAATCAAAAGTATAATAAATTTAAGTGTTAAGAATCTTAAAGGTCGAATTCATCAAATTTAAATCCTGAAATTGCTCTTGAGTAATCAATAAAAGCTATAACCAAAAGTACAATATACTACGTTAAGTTCTAAGTATCTTAAAAGTCGAATTCATCAAATTTAAATCCTGAAAGTACTGCTCCGAATGATCAAGAAAAGGTCTAATCAAAAGTACAATATATAAGTTAAGTGTTTACGATCTTAAAAGTCTAACTCGTCGTATTTAAATCCTGAAACTGTTCTGAATAATCAAGAAAAGCTGAAAATACCTGATTCTTGGAGCTGGGAACCATGGCAAGGAAGTGTAGGATTTTGGGTGCAGAGCATGTAATTTTGTGTGATTGAGCAAGTGCCAAATACCAATAAGAAAAAACCCAAACCCTGGTGCTACGTGCCCTACCAATGAGCCCATCTTTTTAGTTAACACAAAACTTAAGTGGTTCTGTTGCTAGTGTCTAGTCTTGTGGTTTTGGAGAAAGATAGTGAAGAGGAAAGATGGGGCAATGAGATGAGACGGGGGGAAAAGCGAGAGGGTTATATATACTGATGGCAAAAGGCATTATGCAGTATCTTTGTTCCCATATGTAAATAATTTTGACACAATATAGGGACTAAAAGATTATTCGAATTTTTACATGATAAATTTACTTTGATAATGTATTAGGATTTGAATAACTATTTAATAAGTTCCAAAGTTGCATTTTAATTGAGCCATCTGTTTCAAATTGTTTGGAATAATTTAACTCACACGAAATATTAGAAAGATAGGAAACTTTTCAAATAACGGTCTTAAACATGTCATAACAAGTGTGTGGCTATAAGTTTTTGAAACTTATTAACTTAAACATGTCATACCATTTGTATGGTTATATAAGTTTCTCATTTTTTAAATAAAAATTTATGTCATTCTTTTTTAACGGACTTATAATGAAATAGTGTGAAACAAGGTAAAACGGAATGAGTAATTATTTAGATAAAAACATTGTTTTATAATCAATTCAAAACACAACAATTGCTTTTTGAAATACTATTTTTAAATATTAACCAAAACCAAATCCAGAGCACATTGTAAGCGTCCAAAACGCAGCTCTTTCTATCTCATTAAGATCAAACTTGCTAGTCGTCACTCACACTAATTGAGAATTCAATAAGTTTGTTCTTTCTTCAAAGGAAAAGAAGTAGATGAACTACGTAACCTAAAACAAATGTTATCTTTCAAAGACAAGTCCAGGTCATGTGCAATCAAAATCCTTGGTGAGCTTAGCCATTTGAATACATTCTCCTCATGCAAATTAATTACTTGTTTATCTAGATAACATGAGTCCGAATCTTGTTCGTCTTATAAGAGTGACTTTGTACACTCACCATATTTGAGTGCAAGTACGTTGCTAGCTAGACATGTTTATTAGAAGCTGAGTCAAGTTGGGTTCTGAATTTAATTTTTATACATATTTAGTGGATTAATACAAATATAAAATTCTTTAATGAATCTTGTTTAAACTAATACTGTTAAAGGAAAATTGACTAGTTATTTTAGAAATGCAACGTCTATTAGTTTATCTCTACTTCTGTGTAAATTTTTTAATAGCATGAAATTTTTATGTGGACTAAGAGCAATAAATAGTGATCAATAATAGTTAATAACTACGAATAATGAAAGAATCCAGGTAAGAAACAGACACGTTCTGTAACAAAAATATAGAAAAGTTGCTCTTTCTGATAATTTTGTCATAGTCAATTAAAACTTAAAAATAACAGAACTTAAAATAGAAGGGAGGAGGAGAGAACTCAAAACCCACATAGTAAAAAATGCATTTATTATAAACACTGATAGGAGTAGATTTTTTAACAAATTCATAAAGGACTTGAGACTGGGACGAGACTTTAGAGAGACAAGAATAATGGGAGATTCTTTCTGTTTTGTATTCATCATAATGACCTCCTTATATAGAAGTAAGATCTTCCTTCTCCTAGTCTAACAAGGTAACCATATTCTAATAGAACTATAATTCTTATATTACCATAATTACAATTGTACCATAAATAAACTATTATATACTCTCAATACCCCCCTTAAGTTGGAGCATGAGGGTCCCCAGTGCCCAACTTGCCAAGCAAATATTGATGCTGCGATTTGCACAAAGCCTTTGTAAACATATCGGCCAATTGCTCACTGGTGGACACGTGGAAGGGAAGTATTACACCGGATTGGAGTGCGTCCCGGACGTAGTCACAGTCAACTTTAATATATTTAGTCCGTTCATGAAACACTAATTGCGCGCAATATATAATGCTACTTGACTATCACAATACATTTCCACCTGAGATTTATGGTCAATGCCCAAACTATGCAAGATTCCCTTTAGCCATTTCAATTCACAGATTGTCATTGCCATTGACCAGTATTTCGCCTCCGCTGACGATCGAGAGACAATGTGTTGCTTCTTGGTTTTCCATGATATGGGTGAATTCCTGAGGCAGATAAATCAACCGATAAGTGATTTTTCAGTCAACGGACATCCAGCCCAGTCCGAATCACACTATCCATATAACTGGAGATCACAATATTTTCTCATCACAATACCTTGTCCTGGGTTCTTCTTCAAGTAGTGCACCACACGAAGAGTAGCATTCCAGTGTGCTTCCTTCGGCTGTTGCATGAATTAGGACAGAATATGCACGCAATACGATAACTCAGGTCTCCTAAAACTGAGGTATATGAGTCTACCAACTAGACATCTGTTTGGTTCCGGATCTCCCAAAGGGGATCCTTTGGCCAATGCCAAACTGTGATTCTGCTCCATAGGAGTATTGATTGGTTTAGCTCCCAGTAAACCGGACTCAGAGATTATATCCAAGGCATATTTTCATTGATAGAGAAATAATCCAGTTGGTCTACATGCAACTCCAATGCCCAGAAAATAATTCAGAGGTCCCAAATCCTTCATGTAAAAACATGTGCAGAGATAGTCTTTGAATTGTTCAATGGCACTATGATCGTTTCCAAAGATAATCAAGTCATCCACATATACTAAGACGTTAAGCAGCATACCTCCCTGATGCAAAGTGAATAGAGAATAATATAAGTACAACTGTTTGAACCCATATTTCATCAAAGCACTTCAAACCAACACCTTGGAGCTTTCTTCAAATCATACAAAGATTTTCGGAGTCAACATACTTGCCCCGAATTAGGAACGCAGAATTCCGGTGGCAATTTCATATAAATCTCCTCTGTAAGGTCACCGTACAAGAAGACATTATGCACATTCATCTGATGCAACTCCTAATTTTTGCCCAGCCGCAACTGCAAGAAGGTCCGAATGGTTACTACCTTTAGCAACCGGAGAAAAAGTTTTGTTGCAGCAATTCCTTCCTCTTGTTTATTTCTGAAGATGACCAAACGAGCTTTATATCGCTCGATTGTGCCGTTAGAGTTGTACTTGATTTTGTACACTCATCTACATCTGAGTGCTTTCTTATCCGGTGGAAAAGTTTCTAATGTTCATGTTCTATTATCCTCCAACGCTTGGATCTCTTGCTGCATGGCTATTTTCCAATGTTCCTTTTTCATTGCCTCCGAAAAGGTTTTTGGTTTGGTTCTTGTGGTAATTGTTGCAAGGAACCTTTGGTGTTATGAGGAAAAATATCACAGGATATATAGTTAGCTAAAGGATAAGGTGCACCTGAGGGTTGCTGAGGATCGGACGGACGTGTTGATGAACTTTTTTTCTGGAATGTTTCAGTAATGTAGTCACGCAATCGAATCAATTCATGCTTCTGACGTTTACCCCGACCCAACGGTTCCTCTGGTGGCCTTTTGCTAGCCCGGATACCTTCCGTCTGTACTTCCTCCACACTTTCACTATTTGGACCGACATCTGTCCAGGCTAATCCTGGTTGATCCGTAGTTTTGGAATCCGGTGTCCATATTTCTTCCATTTGAGTTTCGTTCGTACCTACATTATCAGTCTGGTCTTTTTCAAAATCGTGTTGGTTTCTTTCTTCCTCAGTTTCATCTGGGATCACTTCTATGTTGTCGGCCAAGTTACCTGATCCATCGGCAAAGGGGAACTTAGTCTCCTAGAAGTCCACATCTCTTGAGACTAAATATTCATCGTTCTCTAAGTCATACAATCTCCAACCCTTCTATCCGTAGGGGTATCCGAAGAAGACATACCTACGACCCTGACTCTCAAACTTGTCCCTCGTTCTTCCCTTTGTGTCTGCGTAGCAGAGTGACCCTATCACCTTTAAGTCGTCATACTGTGGCGCATTCCCGTACAAAATTTCATAGGGAGCTTTTCCATTCAAAATCGTAAACTGCGTTCTATTTGATCAAATATCGTGCAATCAAAACACATTCTCGCCAGAATTTGATCGGAAGGTGACCCTGAAATCTCAATGCTCGCGCCACATTAAGAACGTGACATTGTTTTCTTTTGACTCTTCCTTTTTGTTGAGGTGTCCCTATGTAAGATGTTTGAAACAAAATCCCATGTTCGAAGAAGTAAGTCTTCAGACACGTGAATTCAGTTCCGTTATCACTTTTAAATATCTTCACCCTTTTTCTGAACTACCTCTCCACAAAAGTGAAGAAATTGTTCAAGGTTTGGGACACTTCTTTCTTATCAACTAAAAGAAAGATCCACACGGCTCGTGAAAGGTCATCCAGAATAGTTAAAAAATATGAAGCACCACAGGAGGAATGGGTTCTATATGATCCACATAAATTTCAATGAATCATCTCAAAAGTATGCGAAGCAACATTATCACTTAAAGGAAAAACACTTCTCGTTTGCTTTGCCCGTTGGCATACATCACATTCTCTATCCAATCTATCACCACTCTCCTTTAAGCCTAAAGACGTAATAGACTTCATTACTTGTGCTGAAGGATGACCCAACCGTTTGTGCCAAAGATCAAACCAATCAACTGCCTCTACCTTCATAGGTCGTATCAGTGGCACATTCCAAAAATAGTAAACTCCACCTCGATGCTCACCCATTCCAATCAGCTTCTTCGTGGTGGATTCCAGTAGAGAACACATAATTCTATTAAATATCACGTCACAATCTAAATAATCAACTAGTTGTGATAAAGAAATTAAATTGCATGTCAAATCCAGAACATAAAGGACATTCTTCGACCATATCCTATCATTCAGCGTCGCTGTTCCTTTTTTTGTAAGCACCGAGCTACTTCTGTCTGGAAGACCAACTGGACACCTAGGAATGTCTCATTTATTGCTCAGTTCCTCTGAATTATCTGTCACATGGTTGGTAGTTCCAGAGTCTATGGCCCAGGATGAGTTTTCGGTCTTACTATCCGTCTTCCAATTCGGGTTTATTCTCTGGGAATTCAATATGTGAATCACAGTCTAGGGATCTCATCGCTCAAATTGTGAAGTCCTATGCCACCTGTGTTCACCGTTCCTGTCTCCGCCTAAGTTCCTTCTTTGACAACCACGGAGTTAGCCCGATAATTACCTCTTCCATGATCGGATCCCGGTGTACCACTCTGTTGTTGTTGCTGTCCTCGTCTTCTTCCTCTGGTTTTCTCGGCTCCTTTTTTATTTTCTGGCCACCAATTTGGATAACTAATGAGTCGAAAACATCGATCCACAATGTGTTTGGATCTATTGCAATGTGTGCAAAGTGCACCATCATTTTTTCCTTTACCTTGGTCACGGTAAGGGTTTCTTCCTTGTACGGGAAAAGCCACGGTTTCACTCCGTTCCTCTGTTTTTCGTGTGATTCCTCTCACACGTTATTCTTGCACTACCTTCGAATAGACCTTGTTTAATGATGACAACGGTTCCTCGGCCAATATGTTTGACCTCACCGTTCCATACATTCCCTCATCCAATCCCATGAGGAAAAGATGCACTTTTTCTCCTTCTCTTTTGGCATCTAAGACCGTTCCTAGATTACACGTGCATTTTCCGCACGTACAAGTTGGGATCTATTCGTAATTCACCAATTCCTCCCGCAGCTTACTGAGTTTTCCATAGTAATCTACTATATCTTTCCTTTTTGCTTGCACTCCGCTAGTTCCGCCTTTATTTGTTGTATCCGAGGGCTGTTAATAATGGCAAACCGCTCTCAAATACTTGTCCATAATTCTTCCGCTTTCTCTTTATGTGTAATCGTTGAGAAAAGCGTCGGTTCTATGTTTTTGCGAATTCACGACACCAACAATGAGTTTATAGTCCACCAATCTTCCAAGTCTGGCGACTCTTAATATGGCTTCTTGATCAACCGTCAACGAAGCCAGATTACTTCTTTACTCTTAGGGATGTCCTCATGGATCTAGTCCATTTTTCATCATTTTCACTGTCACGACCCAACCGGGTGCCCGTTGCGGCCCTTCGGTTGGGTCGGCTATTAGCAGCCCAAAATCGTCAAAAGTCCTATACGGATAATCGTCGAAGGGACTTAGAGTTCCAAGTTAAAGATTGGGTATTCCTAAAGGTATCGCCAATGAAAGGTGTTATGAGATTTGGCAAAAAGGGGAAGCTAAGTCCCCGATACATTGGGCCTTATAATATTGTGCGCAAGGTAGACAAAGTGGCTTACGAATTAGATCTACCTCCTGATCTGGAGTCAGTTCACTCAGTTTTTCATGTCTCGATGCTTCGTAAATGTGTTGGAGATCCTACTAGGATCGTGCCAGTAAATGATGTTCAAGTGACAGAAAAGTTGACTTATGAAGAGGTACTCATTGCCATATTAGATAGGCAAGTACGGAGGCTTAGAAACAAAGATGTTGCCTCAGTTAAGGTTTTGTGGAGAAATAATAACCGAGAAGAGATGACATGGGAAGCGGAAGAAATTATGAAATCCAAGTACCCGCACTTATTTCAGCCCCCGGAAGAGATCCAAGATGAGACATCAAGGTCATGAGGTATGTATGTTTCCTTTCTTTTTTTATGCATTTGGGTCGTGTGTAGCCAAACTCTATTGCTATTATGTTGTGGCCCTGTGAGGCATTGTTATTATGGTCTGTTGTGACAGGATGGTAGTGCCATATTACAGGGAAAACTCTGGCGAAATATTTATAGAATCCCCGAGGACTTAACATTCGAGGACGAATGTTCTTAAGGGGGGAAGAATGTTACACCTCGGAAAATTTTCTGTTAATGCACATTGAATATACTAGCGAAGAGCACGAAGTATACGGTATTTCAATTAGTAAGGAATGACATTTGATGACCCTAATTGATATTTCAAAGACATTCGAGGTAAGAGAAGAAAGTTTGCCAAGAGAAGGCAAGGCATACGATATGTATCGGAAAGGATTTATGAGTAACAAGTTAATGATGACTTAATGATGCTTTGGAGAAGAGTTATAACGTCCCTTAGATTGTTAATGATGCGCTAAACAAGTGTTAAGAAGGTTCCATAAGGATTGGAGATCAAACGAGCCGACGAGAATGAGTTCGGAGAAAACTGGGCATTATACGGCCCAACATACTGGCCGTATAAAATATACTGGTCGTATGTTTGGCCGTATATTCAGCCCAGAATAGCACCCCTCACTGGACCAAAAGTAAGACCAAACATACGGTCAGTATAATTTATACGGACCGTATGTTGGTCCGTGAAATCCAAGCGGGATAGATTTTGTATTATTAATAAGGGGTCCAAGTTTATTTCATTTCATTTCCCCTTCTCTCTAGAACTCTCTAGAACATTTCTCCACACTTCTCCCATAAGAATTCAAGAGATATTAGTGATCAACTTCATCAAACCAAGAGAATCAAGTGTAAGAAACCCATTAAAGTTCATCCAAGAAAAGGAATCCAAGTGAAGGTGAAACTAGGGTTTTTCTCAAGGGAAGTGTTTCCACCCAAGGTTCATTCCTACACCATCTAAGGTAAGTTTTATGGTATTTCAATGTTGTTTAAGGTATTGAGAGGTTGAAAGACTTGGATTGTAGAAGGAAATAGAAAATGGGTCATGAATGTGAGAATAGTGTCATTTTTGAGTAATAGCTTGGATTGAGTCATAATTCTTGATATGTTGTGATTATGATTATGTTATAAATGATGTTAAGAACATGGGATAGACATTGTATATGAGTGAACGTAATAGTGTGCTATGACCATGGATATGGATGATCGGAAGTGAATGGAGGAATATGGATAATATAGGTGGACAAAGACTATTGTTATGATGTTGTGAATGTTATTATATATGTTTGGGAGTTGATATATGATATGGAGGAAGTCGTATAAATAAAGGAGATGTTGTCCAATTTTCTCTAACTTTAGTCAAGTATACTAAGCTATCGATTTTCTAATATTAGTATAACTCTAATGAAGGCAGAAACGTGAGCATTGAAGGAGAACGTTCAAGTGATAGAATAGTTGAATGAAAAGGTATGTAAGACAAACCCTTATTTCAATAAGGCATGGTTCTTTGACTATACACCTATCCTTTCATGAGCCTATGATGTCCTCCAAATGACTCTATCTTTAAAAGCTACTAAGCTCATGATTCTCGATATGTTACGATTGTACAAAATTCCTTATATGATGAGTAATCCTCTAGGGATAGAAGTAATGAACAACGATAGTAATGATGCTAAAGATGCTTATGAGCTTTTATGTATATGTGTCTATGTATGACTATTATGAAACCCCGAGCTTATATGGCCGGGTAGAATATATATATATATATATATATATATTGCGCGCGCACCACTGCAGTTGGGTATGTATAACCCTGAGCCTTGGTAGGGCCAGGTATGTATAACCCTAAGCCTTGGTAGGGCCAGGTGTGTGAAACACCGAACCTTCATGGTCGGGTATGCTATGTATATGATATGGATATGTATACGATATGAATATGAATATGAATACAAATATGCGATGAATATGAAAATGGATACGAATGCATATACGGATATGGATATATGTACATGGTTAGAAATGGAAAGTCCATACGAAAATCAAGTAAGTGTTTATGACGATGGTTCTGCTACCTCCCATCTTATGCTATTTCTTATGTCGTCTATTATGCTTTCATAATGATGTTGATCATGCTTTACATACTCAGTACATTCTTCGTACTGACGTCCTTTTGTTTGTGGACGCTGCGTCATGCCCGCAGGTGGCCAGGGAGACAGGCTTGATCCATAGCTTTATTACTCAGGGACTACATAGCGGAGCTCCATTTCATTCGGAGCTACATCTTTTGGTATTTATTCTTTTGTGTACATGATTATGGGCATGGCGGAGTTCTATCCGCCTATATGATATGACATACTCTCCTTAGAGGCTCGTAGACATGTGTTTATGGTTAGATGTATTTGGCCTTGTCGGCCCATATTTTGGATATCATTTTGTTAGCCTCGTCGGCTTATGTACATTTATATGGGCATTGTTATTGAAAGTGATATATATGTAATGTTTCCCAATGGGATTAGTATGAATAATGGATGGAAAGTATGATTTAGCTATGTGGCTCACCTAGATGTAAATGTGAAAGTATGATAAGAGGTGCCCGGGTGGGTTAGCACCGGGTGCCCGTCGCGGCCCTCCGGTTGGGTCGTGACATTCACCCTTCAATTGGACTTGTGTCACCACAATTCCAGGGTTATCATTCGACGTAATATCATGGGGAGAAATTGTTTCTCTTTGGGTTTTGTTTTCTTCACAGGCGATTCCTTTGCTGGTATTGCCGGTTTCGCCGGTTTTGTTTATCGTCGCCTACCATGATTTTAGGGTTTTTGTGTTATTTCTAACGTGTCACTAATACCATGTTAAAATCGAGACAAGGATGAGAATTTAGAGAGACAAGATTAATGGGAGAATTCTTTCTGCTTTGTATTCATCATAATGACCTCCTTATATAGAAGTAAGGTCTTCCTTCTCCTATTATAACAAGGTAACCCTATTCTAATAGAATTATAATTCCTATATTTCCATAATTATAATTGTATGATAAATAAACTATTATATACTCTCAATAGACTTCTCTATTTATGCTTTCATTAAAAGGATAATAAATCATAACTTACAAAGAGATATTTCATCATATAAATAATAGATAAAGCAATTAAGATGAAAAATAATTAAGAGAACGCTGTATCAAAAAAAAACAATTACATAAAGATGGGGTGAACAATTAAAATGGGCAAAATATGCATTGTTTCAGATAAGAAGAGGAAAATGTCACAGTTTAAAGTTGAAAAGAGAATTTAGTTTGCGAAGCAATTGGAGGGAGAAATATTTTTCACACTTTATGAAAGTGAAACATATATTTAAGTTCGAAGGCCTCGACTTTTACTAGCTGAACTGAACTAACTTGAAAACTTATCATTACTAAAAAAAAAAAAACTGTGTTTTTCAACCTCAATTGAGGTTAAAAAAAAATCGATCTCATGAGGTCGAAATTTCACGATTTTTTAAAAGATAATATTGACCTCACTAGCTCGAAATAATAACAAAAAAAAAATACAATTTCGACCTCATAGGGTCGAAATGATTTTTAGTACAACTAAAAGATAAAATTTAATTATTTTTGGTAAATTTTAATTATGTAAATATAAAATAATTTTTTAAAAAATAATATTTCTACCTCATGAGGTTGAAAAATTAAGTCAATTTTGGTCAAACATGACTTAATATTTTCGACCTCACGAGGTCGGAAAAACTAAATCATATGACCCGATCAGGTCTTTTTTCTCCTCCCCTCTTCTCCTTCTTTCTCTCTCTTTCCTCTGTCCTTTCTCTCTCCATCGCTGGCGACCCATCCCACCGCACAGCCACAGTCACTCAACCTAACTCACCCACCACCGCCACTGCTGTTTCCGACGTCGGCAGTGCCGTTTCGGGCCAAAATCAGGTTTTTTTTTTCCTTCAATCTCATGTTAGTGTAAAATTGAACTAGTTCTCAAGCATGTTTTTCAATCTCATGTTATTGGTTGCATTACCTTGCATATTTAGTAGATTTGTTAACTTTATTTATTGTTCAATATTTGTTTTGGGGTTTAAGATGTTAGCTTTTTGTTAGGGTTTTGAATTGAAATTGAATGAAATATTGAAATTGAACGTTATTGTTGTATTGAAATTGAAATTCCAATTAATTTGGTTTAAATATTGTTGTTGTTGTATTGAAATTGAAATTTCAATTAATTTGGTTTAAAGATTGCATTTGTTTGTTTCATGATGTACGGTGTGAGGTTTTCAAACATAATATGTGAGTTCATATTAAAATAAAATTATTATTAATTAAGTTAGTGTTAACTTTAGTTATAAGTGTACAATTATTATTCAACGTAGGGTTTAACAATTTCAAATTTTGTGCTATTTGTGTAGACGCAATCTCGTAGTTGGATGTACGATAGAACTAATATAGGTCGATTTGGATTGAGGGATGAATTTGAAGCCAGTGTCCTTGGTTTTGTTGACTTTGCAATGACACCTGAGGATTTTACAGTTCATGGTGTGGTTAGGTGTCCTTGTGCTAAATGTGAATGTATGAATTACGAGATACCATAAATTGTTAGGCTTCATCTATTTGAAAAAGATTTTAAAAGTGAATATATAGTGTGGACTAGTCATGGAGAAACAGATAGCAGTTTTGGTAGATTTCAGAATTTTGTTGTTGGTGAAAGTAGCAGGGCGGTATAACCTAATGTCCAAAATTCTAGAATGCACAACATGGTTCAGGATGCTTATGGCATGCATTCCAGTTTTGAATCTAGTGGCCATGTTGTAGAACCTCCTAATGAAGAAGCCCGACGTTTTTTTTGAAAAGTTAAATCAAGCTAGTCGGCCTTTACATAATGGGAGTTCCCACTGTCAATTGTTTATTGTTATTAGATTATTGAGTATCAAAGTAGATTGGAATGTTCCCCATGGGGAAATGGATTATGTGATTGACCTCATGCATGAATTAGAGCCTGTTTGGATGGGCTTAAAAAAAGCAGCTTATAAGCTAAGCCAAACGGGCCAACTTATTTTTTTGGGGTTATTTTAAGCACAAAATGGCTTATAAGCTGGCAAACCAAACACTCAGAAAAGCTGAAAACAACTTATAAGCTATTTTCAGCAACTTACAAGCTAAGCCAAGCGGGCTCTTAGTTGACCCACCTCTAGAGATACTCGATAATTACTAAAGGAAAAGAGATTGGTGCCTAAGTTGGGACTCTCATCGGTGAGAATTGATTGTTGTGAAAATGGCTGCATGTTATACTATAAGGACGACGTCGGTCTAGAATCTTGTAAGTTTTGTGGTAGAGATCGGTTTAAGCAGACTCGTAGTAGGAAGAGAGTTGTTGTTAAGCCGATGGATTATTTACCTCTTATACCAAGGTTAAAGAAGTTGTATGCATCAAATAGCTCCGCTCCTCATATGAGATGGCATAGTTAAAATAGAAGACCAGCGGGTGTTATGTGTCATCCATCAGATAATGAGGCCTGGAAACATTTTGATAGAACCTATCAAGATTTTGCAGCTGAACCACGTAACGCTAAGCTAAGTTTATGCTCAGACGGATTCACTCCACATTCTGTTTCTATAGCTCCATATTTTTGTTGTCCTGTGTTAATAGCCCCATATAATCTCCCCCCTGAGTTGTGTATGACTAGTCCATATATATTCCTTAATTGCATAATTCCTGGCCAGCGTAATTCAAAAGTTTTGGTTGACGTGTACTTGCAACCTTGGATTCATGAGCTGAAACAGTTGTGGGTTCAAGGAGTTGAGACATATGATGTTTCTCGTAAGCGGAATTTTAATTTGAGGGCCCTTTTAATATGGACTATTAATTATTTTCCTGTGTACGGGATGTTGTCTAGGTGGATGACAGCTAGAAAGCTAGTATGTCCTTACTGTATGGAAATTACTAAGTCCTTCACTTTAAAGAATGACAAAAAAAAAAAACATGGTTTGATTGTCATTGTCAGTTCTTGTTGATGGATCATCAATTTAGGGGTATGAAAAAAGAATTCAGGAAGAATAGAATTTAACATGACTGTCCACCTCCAATATTCTCAGGTGAGGAAATTTGGGAGAGGGTTCAGAACTTCTAGAAGGTTACGGAAGAAGAACCGTACATATTCTATGGGTATGGGGTTTACCATAACTGGACAAAGCAGAGCATATTTTGGAAGTTACCATATCAGAAGGATAATCTTCTGTGACATAATCTTGATGTCATGCACATTGAAAAAAATTACTTTGATAATTTGTTTAACATAGTGATGGATGTCAAGGGAAATATAAAATATAATGTTAAGGCTAGAATGAACTTACCTGAATATTATAGGCGAAAAGTGTTATGGTTGCAGCCGAAACAAAACAGGATCTTCAAGACTAAGGCTAGTATTCTTTCACAGGGGAGTAAACGTGAAAGATATGTGAGTGGGTCCAAAACTTGATGATGCCAGATGTGTCTTCATCAACTTTTGGAACACGTGTTGATATGGAGTAAGGCAGGTTACATGGGATGAAAAGTCATGATTGTGACGTTTTCATGAAAACTTGACTCCCCATTGAATTTAGTGGCTTGCCTGAACAAATCTGGGAACCTATGATAGAAATTAGTTTGTTCTTCAAAGGCTCGTGTTCCAGTACGTTGAGGGAACACAATCTTTCTCGAATGGATCAAAATATTCCTATTATCACAAATAAATTAGAGAAGATTCTTCTACCGGGGTTCTTGATGTGATGTAACATCTTCCAATTTACCTTGCGTGCTAAGCCCGAATCGGAAGGCCCAGTTAATAAAGGTGGATGTATCCCTTCGAGAGGTAAATGGGTCAAAATTTTAATTTATTCCTATCTAATCACTTATTTTGAAAAAATTCATGCTTAACACAATATAAATGCAGGTTTATTAGTAAGTTAAAATAGTCTATCAAGCAGAAAGGGGAAGTGCAAGGCTCAATGTCTGAAGTTTACTTTGTCAAGAAAATAGCCCATTTTTGTTCTTACTATTTTGGGAACGATGTGGCTTGTTTGCGAAACAGGCTAATCGACACTATGATAGAGGTGTGAATAAGAGAGTTAAGGCTATTGATAATGCCCCAAAAATGTCAAGAAAAAGGTAGGGCTCCGTTTATACCGCGAGGTGGCATAGTGCCAGGTCCTATACGGATTAGAGATACATGCACTTCTCTATATCTCCACCATGTGGCACTCCATTGTCGTGATATTCTGGCCTAGACGACCAAGCATATACTCAGGCGGCTTATCATGTCCAAGCTCCGCCTTATATTCCACCCCAGGGCCAAACAGAGCCTCAGGGCACCTCTCAGTCCTTTACTATGATGTCCAAAACTGGCACGATCCCACATGACCTCCCTCAGTTTTTTCATAGATCACAGGTAGCGGCTATGAGTGGTACTCCTACAGCTACTCCCAACCCAACTATATCACATCCCTCATCATCATCTACCACACAGTTTGGGATGTCGGGGCTTCAAATTGAAGAAAGTACCTCTGACTCTGACTGTCCCGATCCCCCACCAGGAGGTCCTCCACAGCTTGAGTATTACGACGAGTATGGTCGACTCATCATCGAGCCAGTGGGATTTATGTAAGTTTTTCAATTTGCATAAGGTATTTACTTTATTTTTTTGACATCTAATTATCTCATTGTTTTGCTACAGCTTCTATCCGAGAAAAGCAACAAAAAGGATTCTGAAGACAGTTAAAGGAATCTATAGGGGTGCCCCTCCAACTTGAGGTAAGGTGCCACCGGAGCTGAAGAGGCAGATGTTTATGGAGTTTAGTGTACATTTATACGTATTTATTATTTTTAGTAAAATATTATAACTCTCTTGATTGATTCCATATATATTAAAGAGATCATTTAAATTTCTTTGCAGAAGAAGTGTTCCAAGCAGCCGTAACTTGAGGAAGAATTAGCAAGAATTCTGAGAAAAGAGCGGCGAAATTACTTAAGGATGCATTACGTAGAGCCAGTAACTTATGCCAGACGCCTAAGTACATCCATGAGGATAACTAGAGAAGTTGTTGCATTATTGGGCGACTGATCCACTGTTTTTGCAACTAAGTGTGATAAGGAAGAATGCCACAGCCTCGGGAGAATGGTGGATCGCTACACACTAGTGGGGCTACGAGCCAAGTGACCGTGAGGAGGAAGTTGATATGTATCCTTAAATCATATTTTAAAAATACTCAATTTATTTACTTTATATGATTAATTACTCAAATAATTTGTTTGCATGAGCTCGAAAGGGGCAGATATTACCTCAAGACAAGGCACTCAAGATCACTCACACAAAGAAGAAAAAAACACTGATGGTCAAGAGGAATGGGTTGAGCCATGGGCTAAGCGAAACGTACGTAAGTTACTAATTAACAATAATAACTACTTTCTTTTTCTAAATTTATCTACTAACATTGTATCTTTTAAATTCAGAATGAATTTCAACAACACTTAGAGGAGTTTCTTGCCACGCAGCCAGTAACCCTAAAGCTAATAGAGCAGAAGTGGATAGAAAGTTTTGGTGGCCAACAAGGTATGGGACTGCTTATGGCATGGCAAATCGAGCATTTCGTCACTTCCCGTTGGCTCTTCAATGCTTAGGTAGTTCTAGTGATACGGGGGAAATGGATCCTAATGAGTACCTATCCATGGAGGAGTAGGTTGCTCAACTAACAAGCTCACTAAATGTCACAGAGGCTAGGGAGAGGAGGAGGGACGACAAGATGTCGGTTATGAAGGCCCAATTAACATCTTACTTAATTCAGGGGCATTTTCGATTCCCCCGTGTCTCGGAGATGCTCGTAGGTCACTGCCCCTACCTTCTCAGGCTAGACGACGTAGGTCACGTGCTCACGTAGATTATACCTTTGTTGATGAGTTTAGTGAGAAGGATACGGATCACGCCTCTAACACACAATGACCTCATTGATAACTTTTGTCTCTTTTGTTGGATATGTAAGAATTGTATAAGTTTATGATGTTTGAAGACATTTGAAGTTGTATGCTAGCTTAAGTGTTTTGTAAGTGTTTGAATGTAGTTCTCATTCGAATTTGAACTAACTTGAAGTTGAATTTGATGTGTTGTTGGTTGTGGAATGTATAATGTAGCGTATGATTGATTTTGTTGGATTGTTGGTAGCTATTTGAGCTAGCTGTTGATGATATAAATATTGTGCTTTGTTTGGAAGGTGGGCTGCTATAGTAGCAGCCAATTTCTGAAAAACAAATTCCAAAATTTCGGCCTCATGAGGTCGAAATAATTTTAAAAAAATATTGTTTCCAGATATAGACCTCATGAGGTCGATATCTTTAAAAAATAATTTATTGTTTTCCGACCTCATGAGGTCGAAATACATAAAAAAAAAAATCCAAAATTTCGACCTCATGAGGTTGAAATTGATAAATTATATTTAAATCAAAAATTAATTTCGACCTCATAAGGTCGAAAACTTAATTTTTTTATTTTGGGTGGTAAAACATATTTTCGACCAAGCCCTTGTCGACCTGGGCTTGAGGTCGAACTTTTGATCAAAATTTTCATTTTTTCGACCTCATTAGGTCGAAATTCGTTGTTTTTTAGCAGTGTATTCTGTCCCATTTATTATGTATGAATTACCTTGTCGTGGTACTTTTGTCGTAGATAAATGTCACTGATGTAAATTTAGTTAATTACAACTTTGTGAATATTATTATAGTACCTGAAAAAGGTTTCATCTTTGTTTTGCGGACACTATCCCGAGTTTTGTTGTGCACTTCAGGAAAATTCATCAAAGAAGATTTTCCAGCACATTAAGTTTGTATTCTTTCTTCAAAATATTTTGAACAATTGTTTCCTAGTCTTCACCCCTTTTTTCCAGACTCTGAAAAATGGCGCCACGAAAATGTTAAAATGTTACATGTGCTAATTTGGCACCTGGACCCTCCAAAGCACATTATTATAGGCCAGGAACAAAATAGATCCTTATAATACTTATAAAATAATAGTTACATGACTTCAATATCTTTGAGAGTACCCTCATAATTATCGTGACAAGACATGCCCTTTGTGTGGAGGTTTAGACGAATAAAAGTTGCAGCTTGGAAGAAAATGTCATCTTTGGTATGGTTACTCCACATGATATGTTGCGGAAATTTCCTTAATATACTTATGTCACTTTCGCTTGTTAAAATGGATTTCATTTACTCTAGAGTATCTCATGCTTCTTTCCTAAATAAACTCAGAGACATTACCAACCAGAGATGTACTTGAATAGGTAATTTGGTGAAAAAACCAAAACGTATAAGAATACAAACTAATGGAGTGAGGTTAGGGAAACAACCGCTATAGTGACTATGCATTAAAGTGACAGTAATAGACAAAAGACATCTCCCACAGTCCCACGTCAGAATATACAAAGTCAAAGCAATTCAAGGAAAATTAAAAGATTTCAAAACAACAAAAACGAAATTTTAAAGGTAAGCATCTGAACCACCCATACTTTAGCACCTGGTGCAACGGCTCCTGGTGCAACAGCAAGCACCAGTTTAACTTGGGGGGTGGTGATTTAGTGACAGTGGGTGGCAAGGTGGCTTTGTTGTCTATTCCATTAGGAACCGCTGATTTCTTGGTTTGTGTAGCCATAAATCCTATTGTATTCATTGAGATGTTGACTTTGTATACCATTCCGTTGTAAATAAATTATCCTATCATAGATCCATTGGGTCTTGAAATTACATAAATATGATAAGAATGGAAACAACAACCCTAGTCGCCATCTTTATATCATTCTCTATCTAATGAATGGGGAGTCCGCTTTAAAATCGTCCGCCCTGCACCCACCCCCGAGTATATGCTTCAACAGGAATCATACAAGGGTAGATTAGAAACCTCTAGTAAAATGCCCGCCCGTAACCCAGCAGATAAAGTACATTACATAGTCTAGGGATTGACGACTTACCCATTCAATGACTTTGGCACTGGACGTTCCCAAAATGGGGATTATCGGGTAAATTCAATATAATAGACGCCTGTTGGCATTCCAGCCTTCCTTCTCCTTTCAGGGCCTATCCGAAAGAGAATCCAGTACTTCTTGGTCGTGAATATCTGAACTGGTTGTGTGCTGTTCAAGAATTCTTGTTTAGGCAGTTCATACCATACAAACATAGTGTCTTTTCTATTTCGTTCACGGAACTGCAATGAGATTCCTTTTAAAAGATTTTTAAGGGTTAAATACACTGAGCACCACTATAATATGACTCAGTTTTAAATGCTTTTAAAATTAAATACTTACACCGTCTATATCATGAAAATCCTACACTTATACCCTCTATAATATGAAAATTTTATACTTACAACCCCACTATATGATATATCCGAAATAAATTATATTAAATTTTTTTTATTAATAAACAAATTAGTATTATAAATAAAAGGTGTTTTATGTAAATTTAAGATAATCTTAAAGCGGAAGAATAAAACAACAAACTAAAACAAAATAAAAAGTTCCTATGAAATAACATTTATATTTATAATATATAAAAATACAAATAACTTGTATGTTTAAAGTGAAAGAAAGTTATTACTAATTGTTGTATACGGTAAAAACCGGATGTGAGTCAAACCGATGAAGCGAGAAACCGGAGGGAGAAGGGAACGAGAACATACATGAAGACTTTCATTCTGAACCAGAGGGACGCTTGTCCGGAGCTAATCGGGGGGACCATTTGGTCTGGTTCCTTCATCACCGAGTTGGTCGAGGTCGTTACCCCGAATATCCGTGCCGTTGGTCCGGTACAGCCGTTGCACACAAGCCACGCGTCCTGCCATGTTCAACAACCAACCATGCGTGTGTCAGACCGTACGGCCAACCTAATCCCACCAAATCCGTTTAGAGTTGTCCTTATTATTATTATATCAATGATTTGTATTGTAGGAGGCCCATAGAGGCAACACTATAAGTAGAGCTCATCTCCCTCCTTGGGGGGGGGGGGGGGGTTGGCTTCTCCATTTTTCCAAGAACACTTGTAATAGAAATACATATATACCAAATCTTTCTCTCTCAATCATCTGCGTTCGGTCATATCTATTGCATTTATTTCTAGCATTATTACGATTGGGTGACATTCATGCATTAGAGAGCATACAAACAAATCGCAAATCACTGATTATCATTGCTCTCATCTTATTATATCCACGTCTATACCTTTCTCTCATCAAGTGGATCTAGACTAAAGCCACATATCTTATACCTATTTACAAATTAAATTGATTATCCAAATTCGGGGTAAACAGTTTGGTGCCCACCGTGGGGCTAGGATAATAGTGGTCTTTGGTCTTGATTTCTGTCATATTCATCAAAATCAAAAACATCTCCTGCCCGTCTCTGCAAAAACGGACTAAATGGCTGACATCGAACAATCCGGCCATGTCTACAACACCGAGATTGTGGTGGAAAATGAAGGCAGCGGGCTACGGGGAATGTCAAATCCCGCTGACCTGAACCTCGTCGATTCGAGGGAGGGCCTCAACCGGTAAAACACTGTGGACCAGGAGAATGTCGCCCTACCGGCCATTGATCCTCTAAATACTCACAATTCCGTTACATTGTCCCGGACCCAGGGCCGGAGGGAGCCGGATGCACCAAACGACAATGTTAACTTACGTTTAATTTTTGAGATGTTACAGGAACAAAGAGCAGCAATCGCCAAGAAAGGAATCGCGATTGCCCGGTTACAGAGCGGAAAAGATGAAGCAGAGCCGGAGAAGACAAAGGGTGTTGCCGAAACCGGAAGAAATGAGGCACGAATGGTTGAGAGCAACGGCTTCGGAGCCGGTTCTTCTACCGAGGTTCTAAAGATGCTCGAAACTTTGGCAAAACGGGTAGACTCAACCGAAAAGAGGGTCGAGACATACAATTCTCGGGTGGATCAGATCCCGGGGGCTCCGCCTTTACTGAAGGGGCCGAATTCGAAAAGGTACATCCAAAGGCCATTTCCTCCGAGCGCAGCCCCGAAACTGATCCCGAAGAGGTTCAAAATGCTCGATATACAGAAATATGACGGCACAACGGACCCGCACGAGCACGTGACCTCACACACTTGTGCCATAAAAGGCAATGATATGGAGGAAGATGAGATTGAGTCAGTGTTGTTGAAAAAATTTAGGGAGACTCTGTCAAAGGGAGCGTTGACGTGGTACGACCACCTGCCCGAGCATTCGATCACTTCTTTCAAAATGCTCGCTGATGCCTTCGTAAAGGCTCATGCCGGTGCCAAAAAGGTACAGGCCCACAAGGCCGATATCTTTCGAATAACCTAAAGGGACGATGAGTTATTGCGTGAGTTCGTCAACCGGTTCCAAAGGGAACGGATGGAACTCCCCCCGGTTCCAGAGGAATGGGCCGCACAAGCTTTCACAAAGGGGCTCAATGTTCTAAGTTCAACTGCTTCGTTCAAATTAAAGGAAAATTTGCTGGAATACGAGGCTGTGACGTGGGCCGATGTCCATAACCGGTATGAATCGAATATTCGGGTGGAGGATGATCAATTCGAGCTCCCCCCGGTCCCGCTAAAAATGGATAGAATTTTTGAGAAACCAAGGAAGGGTTATGAAACAAAGGCCGAATCATCGGAGGAAAGGTACCGGCCATACTCCCATTCGGAGAGGCCAAATTTCAGGTCGGAAAAGTCGAGGGAGAGCCCAAGCCGTTTCTCAAGTCGGGGTAGCAAGCGGGGCGAGCGCCCGTCAAACAGCCGGGGGCTCTCATTCATGAGTGATGCCGGAAGTACTGCCGGTAATAAGCGTCCGCCAAAGATTTCGGAGTACAACTTCAACGCTAGTACTTCGGGCCTCGTCTCGGCCATCGGCCGCGTCTCGGATGTAAGATGGCCGAAACCTTTAAGGTCAGATCCGGGCCAACGGGATCCGAGCATGGTATGTGAATACCACGGAACGCATGGCCATAGAACTGAGGATTGTCGCCAGTTGAGAGAAGAGGTAGCTCGGTTATTGAAAAACGGTCATCTCCGAGATCTGCTGAGCGAGCGAGCGAAAAGTCATTATAAGGAAAGGGAAGCTCATCGAAGGTCTGAGCCGGTTGAACCCCAGCATACAATCAGCATGATAGTTGGGGGTATTGACGCCCCTCGGGGACCGATAATGAAACGGACAAAGGTTTCTATTGTTCGTGAAAAGCGCATCCGAGATCACTCAAACGGGGGCTCTATTTTCTTCAACTACGAAGACGCAGAGGGCATCATTCAACCGCACAATGATGCATTGGTAATTTCTGTACTTATTTTTAAAACAAAGGTTAAACGTATTTTGATTGACCCGGATAGCTCGGCCAACATCATCCGATGGAGAGTGGTCGAGCAGCTAGGACTGCTCGATTAGATCGTACCGGTGGCCCGGGTACTCAGCGGGTTCAATATGGCGAGCGAAACCACGAAGGGGGAGATCTCATTGCCCGTGAACGTCGATGGCACCATTCAAAAAACGGTATTCTATGTGATCGAAGGGGACATGAAATATAATGCATTATTGGGCAGACCCTGGATACATAGCATGAGGGTGGTGCCCTCAACACTGCATCAGTTGCTGAAATTCCCCACCCCGGAAGGGGTGAAAACCATCCGAGGTGAGCAGCCCGCAGCAAGGGAAATGTTCGCGGTAGAGGAAGCGGCGCCTCGACCCAAGGAACCGGCTCAGGAGGAAAAGGATGTAGCCGGAGGAGAGGGCGCCCAATAGCAATAAAAGTACACCGGGTCGGATCCAGTGCATGAAGAGGATGATTTCGAGGTACCCAGATCATTCGTCATGCCGGATGACTCGGATGCAACCAAGTCAACCGTAGAGGAGCTGGAGCAAATCATCCTGTTCGAGTACCTACCAGACAGGAAGGTATACCTGGGCACGGGGCTTACCCCGGAGCTCAAGAGTAAGTTAATTGAGTTTCTTCGAGCTAACGCCGATTGCTTTGCATGGTCGCATATAGATATGACAGGTATATCACCGGAAATAGCAACTCACAAGCTCAGCTTGGACGGGAAGTTTTCCCCGATGAAGCAAAAAAGAAGGCCCATGGCAGAGGAAAAACACGCCTTCGTAAAAGACGAGGTAACAAAGCTTTTAGAAATAGGTTCTATCCGGGAGGTGAAATATCCGGATTGTCTTGGTAACGTGGTAGTAGTGCCTAAAAAAGGTAATAAATTTCGAGTGTGTGTCGATTATAAGGATTTAAACAAAGCATGCCCTAAGGACTCCTTTCCATTGCCTCACATCGATAGAATGATCGATGCGACGGCCGGACATGAGATGTTAAGTTTTCTCGATGCTTACTCCGGGTATAACCAAATTCGGATGCACCCGGAGGATCAAGAGAAAACATCCTTCATCACCTGATATGGGACTTACTGTTATAACGTCATGCCTTTCGGACTAAAAAATGCCGGTGCAACTTACCAACGCCTAGTTAATGGAATGTTCGAAAAACAAATAGGGAAAACGATAGAAGTTTATATTGACGATATGGTTGTTAAGTCCCTGGAAACAGAGGACCATTTAAAGCATTTGCAAGAAACCTTTGATGTGCGCCGCAGGTACAACATGAAGCTCAACCCGGAAAAATGTGCCTTCGGAGTAAGGTCCGGTAAATTTTTCGGTTTCATGGTGTCAAACCGGGGAATTGAAATCAATCCGGACAAGATCAAGGCCATCGAGGATATCGAGGTTGTGAACGACATAAAAGGGGTACAGAGGCTCACCGGAAGAATAGCGTCGCTGAGTCGCTTCATATCGAGGTCCTCGGACAAGAGTCACCGTTTCTTCTCCTTGCTTAGGAAGAAGAACGATTTCGTTTGGACACCGGAGTGCCAAGAAGCTCTACGAGAATTGAAGAGGTACTTGTCTAGCCCCCGGTTACTGCACACACCGAAGGCGGACGAGCCGTTTTTTCTCTATCTGGCTGTCTCCAAAATAGCGGTAAGTGGCGTTTTGGTCCGAGAAGAATCAGGTACGCAATTCCCTATCTATTACGTAAGTAGAACTTTGGGGGATGCGGAGACCCGTTATCCCCATTTGGAAAAATTGGCATTAGCACTGGTAAGCGCTTCCAGAAAGCTCAAGCCTTATTTTCAATGCCACCCAATATGTGTAGTAACTACCTACCCTCTGAAAAACATCATGCATAAACCGGAGTTGTCAGGTAGATTAACAAAATGGGCTGTGGAAATTAGCGGTTACGATATCGAGTATAAACCTCGAACGGCCATTAAATCCCAAATCTTGGCCGACTTCGTGGCAGATTTTACTCCGGCTATGGTCCCCGAGGTCGAAAGAGAACTTCTGCTGACCTCGGGAAAGGCCACGGGCATTTGGTCTCTACACACGGATGGGGCCTCGAACCTTAAAGGTTCCGGACTAGGGATTGTCCTCAGGACCCCGGCCGGGGATGTCATTCGACAGTCCATTAGAACTGCTAAATTGACTAACAATGAAGCCGAGTATAAGGCTATGATTGCAGGTTTGGAGCTGGCTCGAAGTGTGGGAGCCGAAATAATCGAGGCAAAGTGCGATTCTCTTTTGGTCGCAAACCAGGTGAACAGCGTTTTCGAAGTCAAGGACGAACGGATGCAGAGGTACCTCGAAAAAACCCAAGTGGTGCTTCATCGATTTAAAGAATGGACCATGCAGCACATACCGAGGGAGCAGAACAGCGAGGCCGATGCATTAGCAAATTTGGGATCCTTGGTCGAGGGGGAGGAAATCAACCCCGGGGCAACGGTGCACTTATCAAACACAGCCACAGAAAACGGACACGCCGAAATATACACAATGGGCTTAACTTGGGATTGGTGCAACAAGTACATTGACTACTTGCGTGATGGTAAGCTCCCAAATGACCCGAAGGAATCATGGTCACTACGGACCAAGGCTGCCCGTTTTTGCTTGGTGGTCGGCCAATTGTATCGACGCTCTTTCCTCGGTCCCCTGGCTAAGTGTTTGGGCCCCGGTGAAATGGAATATGTGATGAGAGAGGTGCACGAAGGAACTTGTGGCAACCACTCCGGTGCAGAAGCTCTGGTCCGAAAGATTATCAGGGCCGGTTATTACTGGAACCGGATGGACGAAGACTCGAAACGTTTTGTCCGAAAATGTGACGGGTGTCAAAAACATGCTCCGATGATTCACCAGCCCGGGGAGCTGCTCCATTCGGTGGTCTCACCTTGGCCTTTCATGAAGTGGGGAATGAACATCGTGGGTCCGTTACCCTGGACACCAGGTAAGGCTCGTTTCATTTTGTTTATGACTGACTATTTCTCTAAATGGGTGGAAGCGCAGGCCTTTGAAAAAATCAGAGAAAAGGAAGTCATTGACTTTATATGGGATCACATCATCTGTCGTTTCGGCATCCCCACCGAGATAACTTGTGATAACGGCCCTCAGTTCGTGGGTGCCAAGGTCAATAATTTCCTCGAGGGATTGAAAATCAAGAAAATTGTATCAACCCCATATCACCCGTATGCAAACAGACAAGCGGAATCCACCAACAAGACGATAATCCAAAATCTGAGGAAAAGACTCGAAGCATCAAAGCACCATTGGAAAGAAATATTGCCGGAGGTACTGTGGGCTTACAGAACCACGTCCAAATCAAGCACGGGGGAGACCCCGTTCTCATTGGTTTACGGGGCTGAAGCCCTTATCCCTGTGGAAGTTGGAGAACCGACCCTCCGGTTCAGGTATACCACCGAGGAATCAAACGAGGAGGCCATGGCCGTGAAGCTCGACCTCACAGATGAACTACGTGAAAACGCGTTGATCCGTATAGCAGCCCAGAAACAGAGAATGGAAAGATACTACAATCGAAGAGCCAACTTTCGACATTTCCAAGTCGGGGACTTGGTGCTTCGAAAAGTTACCTTGCACACCAATAATCCCAACGGGGGAAAGTTGGGTCCGAACTAGGAAGGCCCGTATAAGGTAACCGGGATAACTGGCAAAGGGTCGTACCAGTTGGAGTCCATAGACGGGAAACGGCTGCGTAATAACTGGAATGTGGCTAATCTGAAAAGATATTACTGCTAAGGTATGGGCTCCCCGTGTTCTCTTACTAACCTTTCTCTTTTGCAGGGACTCAAGAACGGGATAAAATTAGAGTTTAGACCTGAAAACACGTGTTGCACTCTTTTCCTTAGGACGGTTTTGTCCTAAAATGGGTTTTCCGACAAGGTTTTTAATAAGGCAACAAGTACAGCGTGTTACTCGATAAAGATAAAGGACCGGCGCCCAAAAATCCGAGGTCACACCCTCCGATTGGGGACTTAATAGCACTCACCCGACCTCACTGCTCGGATAAGTGCTAGGGGAATGCTATGCCCACAATCGGAGTTTACCGCGGTCAAAGAAAACAGAGAAACTCAGCATTTGCCACGGCAAAACAAAGGGCCGGCCATCGGCCATAGCCTTCGATGTAAGGACCAAACGATCATAATGAATCGTGTCCCATATAGCATTTGCTACGGCAAAACAAAGGCCCGGCCATCGTCCATAGCCTTCGATGTAAGGACCAAACGATCATAATAAATTGTGTCCCATTTTATGTCTGCAACGGCAAAGGCAGAAGGAATTAAAATTCTCATATGTACAAACATTTTGCAAACACAAAGTTATCAAAAGTTTGGATAGCAAAACCTCAGGTGTCTTTCTGTTAAAAGGACTTTACCCTGATAATAACCGCCGTATTTCGGCACTGCCTCATTCACATACCCTACACCGAGTACTATGGTCGAAATTCGACAAAGGCAACAAGGTCACAATGATCCGAGCCAAAATTTGATAAACTCCCCCAAACGGGGACTGCTACGTCAAAAATTTAGCCAAGGCTGAAAAACATACCGACCCTAAAGGAAATGCCTATCATAATTCGAAGACGTCTGAACTTATGAAGCAGCGGATAAGTCCTACGGGCACGATGATTTAACGACTACGAGCCCACTTGTCCTAAAGAGGCATCGGATAATTCCTACGGGCACGGTGAATTAACGACTATGAGTCGACTTGTCCTAAAACGGACCAACGATTATGGCAAAAATAATAGCAAACATTCAAACGAAGAAACAAGAAAGATGCACTTTTCATTTATACAAGGGATATTTCTACATCAAAAACAAAAGTCCTACAAAGGCAAAAAATGAAGAGATAAAAGCCAAATACAGGCCTTAAACTACCCGGAATGGCTGGAGCCGGAATGTTCGGACACCGTCCGCTCAGAATCATCAGAGTCAGAACCGAGGGCATCCTTAACCTCTCCCTCGATCCTCTTGGCCTCGGCAATAAGGGCCGGAAGATCAGAAAAGCCATGCTCGGCTTGCTCAAGAGTGATCCTCCGAGATCTCCATTTCTCGTGCTGAGCAACAATAGTAACCTGAGCCTCGGCGGCCTCCACGCTTCTCAGAGCTTCATCCAATTCGGCCTCGGCCTGGGCTATCTTTGCCTCAAGAGCATCCCGAGCCTCCCCAAGAACATTCTGCATTTGAATGGCCTATTGAAGCTCGGCCTGGAGGGTGTCATTTGCATCGGCTGTTTCCTTGAGTTCGTTCTTTAGGTCATCGCACATCCGAGACCTATTCTCCGCTTTCTCTTCGAACACCCTAGCACGCTCCTGATACCGGGCACTCTCAGATTCAAGAAGCCGGTTCCTCTCGGCCAAGTTGAAATTATCCGACTTCACCATATCCAGCTCCTTCCGGAGCTGGGAGAAAGCGGTCTCAAGCTCACCCAGCCTCGAGAAAATTTGAGCGTTATCCCGGTTAAGGCCGATCTTCTCAGCTTCGAGGCTCCGATTGTACTCGGTCATGGCGACCAGTTCACTCCTCAGCCGACTGTTCTCGGCCTTTGCTGCGTCAAGCTCGGGCTGAAGATGGGAAAGAGCAACTGCTCGACTCAGCTCCTCCTCCTTCTCCCGAAGAAGAAGCACATACTTCTCCGTTTCCCATCCCTGGGCGTCCAATTGGCCCTTAAGATAGTCCATCTCTTGCTGGGCACGGACGAAGGCCTCGTTAACAAGCACCACACTCTGCGAAAGAAGGCAAGTCAAAAACTTGAACGAGAACAGGATTAAAATTCTTAGTAAAGATGTGCAGAGACGGCTCAAAAACCTACCTGGTTGCTCGCATGCATACCCTCGTTGATAAGGCATTGCCAGGTAACCCCGGTCATCTTCCGCTTATCCGAATCTGAGACAAGAGGCCTCAGGTAACTCGCTACGCCCATCGGGCGAGAAAGGAAGTTGCAGTCCTCGGGGACGGTGACCACAACCGATTTGGTTCTCCTCGGTTCCACGCTTGGCGCCATAAAAACACACACCAAGCCGTCCCTAGCCCTAGATTCGGAGGATCGGCTGGCCGACCCCGTAGCCCGAGGGATAGGGAGATGCTCGAATCCCGCAGCTTCGCCGGTAGCGGGAGGGGTGCCCGAGAACAGATCGTCAAAATCATCAGGCCGTGGTGCCGGGGTAGATGAACTTGGAGCAGCCTCAATATCCTCGGCAAAGCTCAGGGGTACAGTAGCTGCGGCAGGCTCATGCTCGGGCGTCTGATCGACGTCAACGGGGACTTCGATCTCAGATACCGGCCCAGTCTTTTGACCGACCTCAGCAGCGTCCACCTCCCCGGGCCTCCTTGTCCTTTTCAGGGGAGCCTCTTCAGAAGAAGTTTCATCTGTAATGTCGACAAAGTCAATCAACCTTAGAGGAGCCGGGGAAAGAATTTCTTCCACACCTGTTTGTGAGACCGGAATCAGAAGTCCTTCAGCAGCAGAAGGAGGAGGCGAAACGGCAGCAGCCTCCTCAGGGATCGGAGCAACGGGAGAATCGGCATCAACTCTCCGAATGATGATATCGGGATCTGCCTCATCCCGGGAGGACCGGGCGACGCTCCTTGCCCTCTTCTTCGGCTTCTGCCCTCTTTCCGAGGGCCTCTTTCTTTTGGCAGCAGTAGCAGCAGCGAGGGCACGAGACGCACCCGCTGAATCAAACTCAGATGCCGACGCTGTGGGTTCAGCGCCCGACTCCGGTCTTGGATCCACCGAGCCTTTGGGCAAACCTGAAAGTCGAAGAGACAATGAGTACGGATAGTGAAAAATGCGTTAAACTCGAGTATAAGCATAGTACTATCGTGTTTTTGCGCGGCCCATCGGCCGCGTGATAGGTGGGCCCATGTCCGGTTGTCGTGGTCGTACTGGCTGAGGAGTGTCGTGACCCATTCATTCAGATTACGGACTACCGGAGGAATGTATCCGTTGGCTAATCAAAATAAGGAAGCGGTGAGAAAATGAGACCGAAGAATGACAAAACATACAAGGGCAGTAGTTCGAAGTTCAGGCTTACGCTTGTTGTTCCAATCTTCAGGGAATGGCATGTAATCTTTCGGAATGATGTCCGAGGTCTGCACCCGGACGAACCGCTCCAACCAGCCTCGGTCTCTGTCCTCGTCCATCTTCGAGAAAAAGGGGTTCCGACTGCATTTGGTCAATTTTATTACGCTGCCCCGGAATACCCTTAGGGAATATAGGTGTATCAAGTGGGCCAACGTGAACTCTTTCTCGACGTTATTAGCCAGCAGCCGGAGACATGCCACGACCCTCTAAACTATCGGACCGATTTGGGCCAAGGTCACGCCGTAAGTCCGGCACATGTCTAGGATGACCGGGTCAATCGGAGGGTCGAGTTTGAGAGTAAAGGGGTAGGTGTAAACGTACAAAAATCCTTTCCAGTGATCGGTGACTAATTCATCAGGTCCGGGGGCGAAAACTTGAACCGAGCGTGTGTTCCACCCGCAGTCAGCCCAGACCAGGTCGAGCGTATCCTCGGTAATGGAGGAGGGGTATCGCCTCATATCGAACCCCCTGTCGGACACCGACGAAGGTTTTTCAACTTCGAGGTCTTTGTTGAAGTTGAATTTAGCCGGTATAATGTCCGAAGCTGTAGGCTCAAAGGAGCTCTTTGCTTTAGCCGGAGATACGGCCTCGGCTCCTGGGGATGAAACCGAGGGAATGTCGTGAGAGGTGATTTAAGACATTTCGAAAATATGAAAGGATGAAGATTCAGAAGAGAAGTTCAAGAAGAATGAGGGAACTGATGATTCGAAGGATGACAAAGTACGAAGCAAGCAACACTCGAGCAAGAATAGTTAGCAGAAACGGTGACAAAGTTGATTATTTCTCACGTAATATAAGGCAATGGATCAACAGCAGATTTGCTATGAAGATAACTGTGTATGATGAAGATGAAGAAATGCAGTAAAGAGTATAAGATGAAGAGAAGATGGATCGTAAAAATGTTAGAATGAAGAGGGAAAGAGCCTTATATAGGCATGGGGCTGTGACGGTTACGATTCCCCAGCCAACCGGGGAGCGCCACGTGTCCCGTAATTAATGTGGAATGACTTGAAACGACGTGCATGCGGCGGTTGTCAGGTACGGCCATTCGGGATGAGACACGTGGTCGATAAAGAGGGGACGTGACGCAACCGTTCCCGCCAAAATGAGAAGATAACAACGAGCCATTTGAGTCATCGATTTCGTGATTCATCCACTTCCCGTTATTCCGAAAGATCGGTGATCCGAGAAGTGTGGGGACTATCTGTATACGGTAAAAACCGGATGTGAGTCAAACCGGTGAAGCGAGAAACCGGAGGGAGAAGGGAACGAGAACATACATAAAGACTTTTATTCTGAACCAGAGGGACGCTTGTCCGGAGCTAATCGGGGGGACCATTTGGTCCAGTTCCTTCATCACCGAGTTGGTCGAGGTCATTACCCCGAATATCCGTGCCGTTGGTCCGGTACAGCCGTTGTACACAAGCCACGCGTCAGTAGCGTCCTGCCATGGTCAACAACCAACCATGCGTGTGTCAAACCGTACGGCCAACCTAATCCCACAAAATCCGTTCAGAGTTGTCCTTATTATTATTATTTCAATGATTTGTATTGTAGGAGGCCCATAGGGGCAACACTATAAATAGAGCTCATCTCCCTCCTTAGGGGGGGGGGGGGGGGGGGGTTGGCTTCTCCATTTTTCCAAGAACACTTGTAATAGCAATACATATATACCAAATCTTTCTCTCTCAATCATCTGCGTTCGGTCATATCTATTGCATTTATTTCTAGCATTATTACGATTGGGTAACATTCATGCATTAGAGAGCATACAAACAAATCGCAAATCACCGATTATCATTGCTCTCATCTTATTATATCCACGTCTATACCTTTCTCTCATCAAGTGGATCTAGACTAAAGCCACATATCTTATACCCATTCACAAATTAAATTGATTATCCAAATTCGGGGTAAACAATTGTTGGTATATCTTATCAAGTAATTTGTGTTAATTTCTTATTTATGAGTTTCAAAAGATACTTTCAAGGAATATCTATTCTATATTTTAATCAAAAGCGTGAATAAAGATACAAAGAAATGTGCATCTTTTTTATTAAATTTCAGAAAAATAAATACATAAAAAATTCTTGTTTCTAATTTTAATTTATTTTAAATTATATATTTTGATATACTTAGCTATTGCTTACGGTTATGCCACATAGAAATGTAAGTGTAGAATCTTCATAATATAGGGGTATACGTATTTAATTTTAAAATAGGGAATACATCCAAAACTGAATTATATTAATAGGGGTATTTAGTGTAATTTACTCATTTCAATCAATTTCTTTGTTGTGTAACAATAACTCGTCCAGAAAACATGCACTGCTTTAGTAAGTAGCCATGGCATTCAAATATTTTCTTGAAATGCCGAAAATTATCTACCTATCTGTGTTAAAACTTTACCGTCTCCTTAACAAACCTTTAATGTGGCACACATATTAAGTAATTAAAATAATTATCAGGTCTACCAAGTAAATAATATATTTCATAATATTATACAACTATCCTTAATGGAAGAATTTATTTTAGAAGGAGTCTTTAGGGCAACCGTATTTTATAGTTTGATTGAAATTTTCGCCTAAGAGCTTCTAGCCTATCTAATACTCTGTCACTTCATCAACGGTGATTTTCTACACTTGAACAACTATTATTGAATGTACATTTCAATTTAATATTTCGCTGCGATGACTCTCTATTGTATTTGTACCAAATAAAAAATAGTAAGAAAATTTTAATTGAATAATACGGTAGTAAAAAAAAAAAAAAAAGCATGAAGAAATTCGGTTTTGTTGTATTCATTGGCTCGTTATATGTGTTGGGGCTTTTTCTCTTCATAAGATTTACGTACATAATCGAGACACGTCATTGTATGTTTCAAACAAAGAGAAAATCAAGATAGCATAAATAATTTACTTAAAGCTTCAAGTCAATGCTGTAAAGCAAGCTTATAGGCTTCGCCATTCTTAGATGAGTCTTTGCCTATCTGCATATGAAGAAATTTAAAAAGTTAGTGAAACCCATAGGCTAATGAAAATTACGAATAACTTATAAAATTGATGTGATCCAAATTTACCTTGTGATAGTTAAGTTGGTATTTTACCAACGTATCTCTTCTTTTTACCTAGACTTTTGTGAATAATAGTGAAAAAATTAGTGCACATATTATATTTTCTGAGTATTTTACAGGTTTTAAATGATTGAGCAAAACATTGAATAAAAAATCAAGTAAAAAACAAGTCAAACATAGGCCAAATTGAAGGAAATGAGAAAAGTGGCTAGAAGCTCAAAAAGTGGCTAGAACTGAAAAATCTGAAAAGCTGGGATTGAATTGGTCAACCTTTTATTGAATTATTTTCGGATCTATTAAAGCAAGACTTGGGAGATATTATTTTTCATCTTTGGTCACTCTTCCAAGCATAGGAGTAAGAAACTAGACCTAGAGAGTTTGAAGATTTGAAGGCCCTCAATGAGAATTTCTTTATCCGCTGCGCACTTTTTTAAATTGGGATTTATTTGGTGATGACACTTCTCATCATATCATTGTTTGGCCTCTCACATTCTATATAAATAGGTATGTGTTAAAGTTTCAACATGTGCTATCAGAGCCTCCATTTAGCAATTTTATTAAGTGTTTGAAAAACTTAGGATTGTTTGTCCTGATTTTCTTACTATATATTAATTTCACTTTTCTATTTAAGGAAAGACAAAGTATTAGCTATATTGGTTTTACCTTTCCTAAATGCAAAAAATAAAAAATCTTCCATACTTGGCTAATCTCTTTCTTGGAGGAAAAAAATTTTGGACCTCTATGAATTGAAGAATCTCTTTAATAAAACATAACACAATAGCATCTACAATGTAGTCATTCAAGATTCTTGTTTAGTGGAGATTATTCTCTCAATAGTTTTATACTTCTTTTTTTTTCATATAAATCATATGTAGGTCAATTGACCAAATCAATTTAATATATTATGTGTCTTTTATAATTTCTCTTTGTTATCGTCGTTCGAAGTTTTTTTGTTAGCTTCCGCATGATGCCGTGTTACTTCAATTCAACAAGTTTGACATGTTACTTTACATCTTGTAATTAATTCAATGGAAAATGGTATTTCAGGTTTGAATTTATCCGGAATTTCACACATTCGAACTACCAGAACTTGAAAATTCCATTGCATGAAATTGCTTGAAATTTATCTGATCTCTGATATAGTGAACAGTAGAACACATCTTTGCAAAAACAGGGTATGAACAACGACTCGTAATGAAAAATCCACATCGACGTAAATAACAATATGCTTAGGAGAATGTGCATGAGTTAGTTTAGGATTGTTCCCACGTTATAGGATTGTTCCCACGTTTCGGAAGACGTTATGTTGCGGGTATTTGAAATTTTCATCTTTTTTTGTTTTTTTAAAAACTTTTTGACTAGTGTTGTGAGATTTTGATTATTTTAGGGTTTTATCCATTGCGTAATTTTTTTTAACCTTGCATTTTTTCTATTTTGCTGAGTAATACGCTTTTTGTATTTTGCTAAATAATTTTCTCCTTACAGATTTTTTAACTGTTGCAATTTTCTTAAAAAAATTATTTTGTATTTTTAAATTGAGATTTATTTGGTGATGACACTTGTCATCTTATCATTATTTTGCCTCTCATATTCTACATAGATAGATATGTGTTAAAATTTCAACATGGCAGAGCACATCTTTCGCAATTTTATTAAGTATTTGAAAACTTATTGACACTGTATAAAGAGTATATACCTCAATTATCGCTATATCGTGTTCTCCTAGTAAAACAGCTGATGTCTCTACCCTTCATCTCATATAGCCTGCTTTAAGGGTTGAATAGTCTGGAGTTTTGTTTGTTTTGGTTTTATGCTAACTAAATGAAGTTTTTGGAGGCATAAATAGTTTCGCGCTGATAGGGCCTCTACGATTTGAATGCTTGAATCGATCCAGAAGAGATAAAAGATTGACAGTTAATAAATTGTCTTGCTACCTTTTACTGTTTCTAAATCGCAAGTTATTAGACCTGTTGCAGGGGCGAATTTATGCAAAAATTTTAGTCACGTGAACACATGGAGACCTGTTGCAGGGGCGAATTTATGCAAAAATTTTAGTCACGTGAACACATGGTCACTCGACTAAACTTAATATATTATGTGTATAATTCTGAAAATATATCTAATATTAACTAAAAGAATACATGATTAAAATAGGTTGTGTGGAGCACTGGGTAGAGACTATGTTTACATGCTCAAGGTCACGGGTTCAATCCCTAGCTCTTGCATGTTTTTCCTATTATTTTCTAAAGCTGCCTTTTGACCTTCTTTTTTATATTATTAACCAAGTAATTTATCTTATATTGCATTCTGACTTTTCTTTCCTTTATTTCTAATTATACCGAAAAGCAAAAAAAAATTCCATGGGATAATCTACAATGAGAAGTCGAAATCACTATAAAATTTTATATCTTATTTTAAAGTAATGGTGAATTCATCCTCATGAAATCCTAGATTCGCCTCTGACCCGTTGAAGTGTTTTCAACTCGTAAGATATGCTCTACCTTATTTATTTTTCTAGTTCATGTTTCAACTTATTTTGGGTGAAAAGTTGAATTCACTAATTAGATGTTTCTGTTTTTAGTAGAAGTCGATAATCCCTTTATGTGCTGTATAAATCATGATGAAATTTTGCATGTTTAATTACTATTTAAAATATTCTTATAATATTTACATTGATTATAGAGATAGGGGTAAAAATACACCCCAACTATTACTTTTTTTTAGTTTCATACCTAAACTATCAGAAGGTTGAAAAAACTACCTTAACTATCACTATCTAGTTTGCAAAACACACCTTAAATTATTCTTGAATGACATGTGATCTACACTCTCCATTTATATAAAAATGTTGTCAAGTGTTGTCCACGTGGATAAATAATGTCACAATGGTGCCTACATGGAAGTTAAAAAAAACTATTTGTTTTTAAAAAAAACTGAAAAATATTAATTTTTGTAAAAAGATATCAAAAATTATAGAAAATTTAAAAAAAAAAATAGTTTAAAAAATGGAAAAGTTTTTTTTTTTTTTTTTTTAAGAAAATTGATTATTTAGTTTTCACATTTTTTATAAAAAAAAAACAACTTTTCCATTTTCTAAATCATTTTTTTTCCTGATTTTCTATATTTTTTTATTTTTTTTACAAAAGTTATTATTTTTTTCTTATATTTTTTTTGAAAATCCAGATTTTTTTTAAATGCTGATTTTTAAAAAAAATGCAGTTTTTAAAAATAAAATATACAGTTTTTTTAATAAAAAAATATTATTTTTTAATTTCCATGTAGGTGCCACCATAACATTACTTATGCCATGTGGATAATTTTTTTGAGAAAATTTCAGCTTCACTTGCCTTTTGGAGAGTGAGTTCACACATTTAGTTCAGGTGTGTTTTGCAAACTAGATAGTGATAGTTTATATAGTTTTCTCAACCTTCTGATAGTTTAGGTATGAAATTAAAAAAAAAATGATAATTAAGGTGTGTTTTTACCTCTTATCGATTATAAGAATTAACCTTTGTTGGGGAGCAATATATGCGGCGAGCGATCGACTCTGGTTTCCCGATCACGTTGGTTCGAGTCTCCTCAAAGCACCGTGATTTGGTTTTTAATTCGCTTTTCTTCATTCTTTCAAAAAACAAAAAACACAAACTAATTTGCAAAAAAGACAAAAACTCCTGACAAGGAAGTCACTGCCCAGTTGTCCTTAACTTTTGAGTAGTTTCCCAATCAAAAGCAAAACGAGTGTGAGAGAATTTTTTTTAACTAGTTGCCATCAAATCAAAATCCCCTCCTCGCGTTTTTCTTCAAAGAAATTATGTTTGTTAATTGTTATTCCAGTTTTTCAAAAAAAAAAAAAAAAAAAAATCGTTTACCTTTTCCTGTCTTTTTACTTTGAAGTAAATGTTATTTGATGTTTAAAGTTTTATTCCAAAAATTGAATATCTCATTTTGACTATATTACTACTATATATAAGGGAGAATACCCATTTTTTGTAGTCTTCAAGTGAACTTTTTTCGACTCTTTTTACCCCTAATTAAAAAATTAATGGCTTTGTGAATCTTCACACATTTTGGTAAATTTTGAGAACTTTAAAGACTTTTTCATGCCACAACGATGTTATGGAAAAGGTTATAGGGGCCCCACCAAGCATACTCATACATATTTGAATCTTTTATGTAGAAATATTATTAAACTTGTTCAAATTATGTTTTTCCTTAAGAATTTATTATAGACACATAAAAAATTATCATGTCATTCAATTCTATCTTAATATAGGCTTGATTATTGAATTAAAATATTATACTTATAATACTATTTCTTGATGTTATTTACCATTTATCATTTGCTATTTTAATTTTTTATACGTCCATTTATTAATTCGTTTTAATTTTCTTCTACAATCTTATGCCTTATATGCTGGCGAACATAAATAATTTATAAAGATTTCACTTAATTTTGGATTAAGTTTTAAATTAAGAAAATAAATATAAATAAATTATATCATTGTTAAATGCTTCAAAAATGTAAATTACAGTCCCTCCGTCTCAATCGAAAAAAATGAATTCTGAAGTACGGTAATTAATCAATAAATTTTACGTGCGCACACTATTAACATAAAATTTATTTACTATATTAAAAGAGTAACTATAAAATATTATTTTTGTATATTCTTAAATGTTTGAAAAAATAATGTAGTTAAAGAAAATACAATTTGATTTTCAAACAGTAATAATACTAGACAATTGCAAAAGTTATATTTTTTACTTTTTTAAAATATTAAAATATATTGCAAAATATCGGATAATCAATATTTTATATAGTTTAGGATAATATATTTACGTTGACATGAAAAATTTAGTGCAATGTAGATTCCATAAAATGGTTTATTAAATTAAGAAGAGGAAAAAAATGTTATCTTTAACATGCATCTTTTGGAAGGTAAAAGAAAGCTTAAAGTCGTAACAATTAATTCTATTGACTTTTCAGTATTTTTTTGTGATTTAATTTAAAAGAATATCTACAAAAAATTCTTGTAATATCAAGGCTTTTAATTATTTATATTTATTTGTAAGTTAACTTTATTGATTTCATCATGCAACAATATTACGCATCAAATATTTTTGACATAAATTGAATACCGTAATATCTTTGGTACAAAAATAAGTTATCCAATATGGATTTAATTCAAAGAAACAAATGAAATTAATTTAACATATGAAAACTCAATTTGAATCATCGGAGACTTTAATCTCAAAAAATTTAAGTAAAATGAAAATCAGAAGAGCTTTCAAATGTTTGATATTTTCTTTTAAATCTAATATATAAACTAAGAAAAATACTTTCTTTAATTTTCATGTACATTTTTGTATTTTAATATTTTAGAAGTCTTTCGAAGTATCAGATTGATGTTACAAAAACAAAGAAGCAAGAGCAGAAAAAATTTAAAAGATATCTACAAATTAAAATTTTAACGTCAATTTGGGCTCCGGCTTAACACGGGTCAAATGACACAAGTATGTATATATCTTTGTATTTGTCCCAAAAGTTTCGACCCAATTCTTAACTTTTTTGAACATTGTTTGTACATTAGTTGGAGAAGTGGACCATATATTTTATTGTTTTCCTAATTTATAAATTATTAATATTTCTTTTATATATGATGTCATAAGGACAAATAATAAGCATCATTTGGTAACCTTATTCATATATAAACAACAACAAAAAGAACACACAAAGAGATTAAGTCAAAGCAACTCACAGTTAGGTCTTATTTGAATTAGCAAACCAAAAGCTATGGAATTTGGGTGTGGGTCTTTTGTCGAAATGGAATGACTTTTTTTTTTTTATCTTTTTATTTATCGAGAATGGGGGAACCATTACACATAGTATGGCCGATTGGCGTATTTTTTTGTTTTACGCCCCGTAACTCTTCCTCAGCCAGGCTTGGGCAGAATAGCAGAGCAAGTATTAGTAGCATAACAAAAAAGCCTTTCACGTCATTAATATCTTTGCTCGCGGCAATTGTGACCTCTCGAGAGAATCGATGACTGCATCTTTGATGCAGTGCTAGTACATCTGAGACTTCTTAATTGACTAGTTGTAAATAGCTTCTGGGCTATGGAACAAAGGAAATTATTAATTTGCAAAATAATTTTGAATAATAAAAATGAATATTACACGACAAAGCACAATTTGCCTCATACAGTAATACCTATTAAACCATGCTAACAATTTTGTTTAAGAAAATCGTAATATACGTTTAAAAGAACAATCATATAGTGTACAGCTAATTCCTCCAATTTATTCTTAAAATTCATATCAATAAGGGGAAAAATTAATGGAAAGTTAGTAGTCCCGTCTTAAACATTTCGAACCCTTACACTTTAAATTCGGGCTTCACCTTTGGAATAACTATATTTCTTTGTTTAAGTTTTAACCCAACGGCATGTGTTCTGCATTCTATCATTATATAGTTTAGAATATAAGTAATAATCATTTGCTATAATTCAAGTGATTCCGGTAACCTAACGATTTATAATAAAACTTACCATTTTATTAAAGGGCGAAATAGGCGTTGCTTATATTTTGTGTGTCTATTTGGACTATAATCAACATTCTGGATTGAGTTAGTTAAGTTTGACTTCCTTTATATCTTGTGTTTAGGAGACATAACATTTTTAATACTTGATATAAAAGGCATTAAGTTGTTTAATCACATAAAATTAAGTGATTAAGATTACAATGACATATTTCGTCCAACTATCTTACTAGAAATTTAGAATGCTAACCGGAACCCCATGGAAATATTATTTTGGTGAAGTTACTTGGAATAAGATAGTAAACATTTGGTTTGAAAATATCCTACACACACATCCAGAGAATTCATGAGAGATATCAACTCAGTAACATGGTTATTACTTCAGAAATTAAGTTTACATTTGAGCATATGCTACCCCATGACCCATTTTCCAATTAGGCGAGCGCTCTACATCCAGTCATCCAGATATGGAACTAAGTGGTGGTAACTGGTAAGTGAACCGCAATTCCTGCAAAAATTAAACTGATGAACCTTTTGCGAATGTCCGATGCCTATCAATCAATCTCCAAAATCGACGTATATTTGCCAAAACGAACAACAATGATGTAGTGTATCTCATACAACAAAAAACTAGTACAGAATCGAGACATATGAATCCATAATCAGCATATCAAAAAGTAAAAGAATTCAATTTATGCCATGCTAAACATAAATCACTGATAACATTTGTTCAGAAATTTGCTGATCGTGGATAGAAGCTCCATTCTAACATATACAGTCAGTTAACTTCTAGCATATTCTCCAATTTCTTCACGTGGCTGCACCAGATGTCAGGTTCTCCACGGCGATAGACCAGCTTCTCCACATCCCAGCTAGATCAACCTTTCTAACATGCGTGAATAACTTTGCATGCCTCACCTTATATAAGGATCTCCACCATTCGACAGAGGAAATGTCTTTGGTATACTGATCTTGAAGCTCGAAACTTTCTTCATATGCAAGTGATCTAATACATCACAAAGAGGTTTCTACCAAGCCAGACTCGTCCGATGTTGCCAATAACTGCATTATACAAATGAATGGGTCCTTATCTAAGTAGATCCGATATTTCTACCAAGAAGAATGCGTTAATTGAATACTGAATTTGGATTTCAGTCAAGTGGTTCTTTTCCATTATGATCACCCTCACTACCTCAAATAACATCTAAACTACTGCTTATGATCCATATCAAAAGAAAATCACTAACTGCGAAAAAAGAAATTTTCTCTAACCATTTAAGAGGAGAAGGTGAAGTGTAATAGAAAGGTGCTTTAGAATTAAAGTTAAGAAAACAAAAGATTTGATTATTCAATAACAGTTTATTTTTTAGAATGGTAAGAAAAATGTGATTTTACAAATCAATAACCTTAATTGTAGACAAAACTTATAAAAAATGGAAGTGTCATATTCTGGGGAAACGCATCCTCTCTACAAAGCTTAGACAAAGGACAAAGCAATGAGACTTATGAGCAATTATTTGTAACAACAAAATGATTGGAGAGGATAAGGAGATAACAGGATATTGCACTATTCAAGCAAACTCCTTCAATTTTCTGTCTATATCCGGTGTGACATTAGAGCATTGAGAGGACCTTTCCCTAGTACGACAGAACTGGGAAGGTGTACCAGTTATCGTGCCCCCGGTAAACGTTGTGTAGCTAAGTGTTGAGCGGATAACTGCTGAAAGCATCTTAGTAAGCCCACCCCAAAAAAACAGTTAGCACAACAAGCCGTGCCACACTTTCTTCAAACACAAAACATTTAACATCTACCAATGCAAATGTAGATTGTAGACTTCTCACATGTTATGATTTTAATTGTCCAAGGAGTTCGAAAAACTATGACACAGGGGACTATGTTACTTTATACGGAGACATAAATTTGAGAAATCAGTAACCATGAATCAGTCAAGAATACTCAATTGTCACAGGTTAGTGCAGTAATCTTTGCACAAATAAAGAGGATATTTTTTCATGAAGAAAACATCCACTGTATTTATCCAAAAATTACTGCACTAACATATGGCAGTTGAGTATTCTGAGAAAATCTTAACATACCAAAATAATAAAATGTGAAGGACAAGGAGGATTGACAGATAGAGTACGCAGAGCATGCCCTCCTTCCTGATGACTTAAAGTCAAGCTCCAAAAAATAACATGCAAATGGATGTGTAGGTGATTACTCTTCCAAAGCATTCAAGGTGATACCTTAAAAGCTGACATATGCTGATACAGGTGCAATGGAAGTCAGATGATTTTCCATGCTCTCTTTTAACAAGTTATATCAACCCAAATATATTTGCTACTTCGAGTAGTACAACTACCAAGCCTTTGTTTTCCATATTTTGCATACAACAAAAACTACACCAGCATGACATGTTCACTGCTTGCTTGTCCTTCATTTCAGAGGTTACGGTTCAACTTTCCAGCTAAAGGAAGACAGCACATTGTTTAATTCAGCTTTGTGGAGTACAAACTAAAGGACATATAAGATAGAATGGGTATAGGAGACTCCTAAGCTGACCCCACCTAGTCCGGTACCGAGGCATGGTTGATTGTTACAAAGAAATTTGAGGATGATAACACATTTGTGTCTCTGACAGAGCACGACGTTTTCTCTTCCAGAAGTTAACCAATTTGTGGAGTTTCTCTCAAACGTCTTATCCCATGAGCCTCAAATCAAAATCACAGCACAGTGTAATCTTCATAACTTCAGTATGATTCTCTTCCAATGGTCAAGCAACAGCTCTCCTAAACTTGTACCTCAGCCTGGTGGCATTACCCAAAAAGAAACAATTCATTTTCCTCCACCGTGGTAGTGCTCTTTCTTGTCAGTGGAATGTAACAGCACCTTCATTCCTGTGTTGGTTTGGCGTAAACAAAAACACTGCTGGCAGATCCTTCAACTGCTGTGTTCTGAAGAGGTACCAAGCGACTGCACCCAACTGCTACCAGGAAATTTCTTTATCCCTTTCGCTTTCATAGCCGATCTTAGACTGTTCGCGTCACTGCAATAACCAAAAAGAACAGACAAACTGGAAGCAAGCACATAGTTTGATCCGAGATCAGGCTCTATTTTGAGGAGAATACCTCTTATATTTTCTTCTGTGCAAGGAATACGGCCATGATGGTTACAAGCACTAATGAAACTCCTCAATATCACAGAATTAGGCTCTATAGGCATGCTCCTTATAAGATCATAAGCTGCTTCTAATTCTCCAGCACGTCCAAACATGTCCACCATGCATCCATAATGTTCCATAGTCGGCCTGATGTTATAAATACTTACCATTTTTTCAAAATATTCACGGCCCACATCAACAAGGCCAATATGACTACAAGCATTTAGGATTGCAGAAAATGACAAGCTGTCCGGTCTAAAGCCAGCTTCTTCCATTCTGGCGAACAAAGACACAGCTTCTTCTCCATGGCCATGATCAGCAAGGCCAGAAATCATGATGGTCCAGGTTTGCAAATTTTTATCATCCATTGAATTAAAGATGCGGAAAGCCTGCTCTATATGACCACATTTTGCATACATGCCCGGGAGGGCTGTTTCCAGTTCAACATGCAGTTCCATACCACCGGTAACAATGTACGAGTGAATACATCTACCTAATCTGATACTCAGGATGCGACTACATGCTCCCAGCAAGCTAACCAATGAGATAGAATTTGGCTTTTCATTTGCTAGCTTCATGGATTGGAAGAGGAGTAAAGCATCTGACGGCAAGTTACTGAGACATCCAGGAAGAAGTTGACTATTAAGACTTTGAAAAGCCGGACAGAAAGCAAAACAACTCACAGTAAAAATTAAACAGGAGAAGAAAGCAAGAAAGACAATCATACTATCAGACATCCTACACAAAAAGGTATAAACAACTATTTTAACTTCTACGTCTATAAAAGCAGAACTGATCCACTACATGACAAAAAATTGAGCATACCATGTAGCGGAACTTGGCTAAAGGAATTTACTGAATTCACTTAGATGACATCCTGAATCACACTTTATGATCTCAAATGAAAACAAATGTGACTGAAAAGTATTCAGAAAACGGTTGGAGACCCCTGCAGGGAGAACAAGTAGAAGCGTTGTCATTACTTCAACTCTAAGGAACAATGGCCAAATGCTTGAAGACTTCATCAAGAGAAAGTCAAGCCTGCTTATATTTTCTCTGCTATCTCCCTATTCCCTATTTATAAATGCAACACCACTGAGTATCTCCCATGGAAAAACCAAACTGACCATAGTATTCATTATAAAGTTGTCTTCAAAGCTGTTGTCCTTATTCAAGCTAATATATCCAAATAATAGTATTACTGGTTTCTGCATGCAGTAAAATCAACATCTCAGAAGAACTTAACAAAGTTCAGCAAATTAGAAGCACTCTATAATAGGTGTCTGTTCACCATAAATACCTTCGCACCAAATTTCTGAATGATGAAGAACAAAGTTACAAGCTTGCATTATTTATAACTACTGAGACCTATTATGGGTCAGATCTAACAGAATATGTTTAACCTTTAGAAGTTCCTCATAAAATGATACTTAACTTGCTTCCAAAAAGTAGTAAACTAGTCGTGCTAGAAAATCTACTTAATGTTTGGTACTTCTATTCTCCCCCATTATAATAACCATCTTAAACAACTTCCACACAATGCTATAGCAGCGCACAACCTTCACACGCTTGCTGGATTCACAAATCATTAATAATACAGATTCCAGAGTATTAGGTAGATACATGAAATATCTTTTAGAAAGAGAAGGAAGAAGAAGAAACGGAAAATAATTGTCGAATATGACCCAAATTAGGCATGTGGAAATAACTAATCTTGGAGCCAAAGCAAACTTGGAGCAAAGTATTTTAACTTGGAGCCAATGAATAAAAGAGTTTTCTTTTGTTCTTTTTTTCCTCACTTAGGGACCAAGAACTTTCTCCCCTATAAATATTGGTCTTCTTCTACATTTGTATCCAAATCCCATCTTTTGTTAGAAACTCACTTCGAGTATTCTTTGTAATAGAGAGTTTTGTATATCTCATAGAGTTAGTACTTAGAAATACTTTGTGTAAACCTCTTCTTTGGAGTGACTTTGTGAGGTTATTCTCTTGGGATATATTTTGGGGGTCATTAGAATATTTGCTCTAATTTTATACTCTCTTCGTAAACTTTTGAGTAAAGAAAATTTCCTCGTCTCCGTTTGTGATGTAGGTCGCACTGACCGAGCCACATTAAATCTGTGTCTCCTATATTTTCTTAACTTACCATTACCATTGTCTTTGTTATTATCATTATAACATTGCTTGGCTTTAATTCTGCACTATCCCAGTCAGTGGCGGAGTCAAAATTTATGCCAAGGGGGTTCAAAAATATAAAGAAGCCATAAATGAAGAAGCTAAGGGGGTTCAACGTCTACTATATATACATAAAAAATAATTTTCACCTTGTATATACAGTGCAATTTTTCGCCGAAGGGGGTTCGGATGAACCCCCTGGGCTCTTACTAGGTCCGCCCCTGATCCCAGTTACGGATCCTAGCAATAATAAATAAGACAACAATTAGTACTACTATGCCTGAATCACAAAGTAGTTAAACTCAGCTATTTGATTCTTAATAAATAAATTATAAAAATAAAAAAAAAGATGTCTTACTGAAAACAAATATGCATACCAATGAACATAAGCGGCCATCATGGAACTCCAAGAAACTACATCCCTATCAAGCATTTCATCAAACACTAGTCTTGCAAAGCTGACCGCACCAAATCCGGCATACATTCTCAAAAGAGTATTGTTTACATGTAAGTCTGAACTGAAACCACACTTGAAAGCCATTGAATGCAAGGACCCACCAGTTCCAATCATCAAGCAATGCCCACAAGCCTTTAACACAACAGGGAATGTGAATTTATCTGCTTTTAATCGAATTCTTTGAAGCTGATTAAAAAGCTTGAGAGACTCTACTTGTTTGGAATATGCTCTCATCATTGTGTTCCATGCGAAGATTGGTGGAGTAATGGGAGAATTATCAAAGAGTTTACGGGAGAATTGGAGAGATATTGTAGATGAGAATGATATGAATTGGGAGAGACGATACTCGTCGTGATTGAGAGCTGTTTTGATGAATAGAGAATGAAGTTGCAGAAGATGTATGGTCGTGTTGGAACGTTGGAAAAGTGCCTCTATTTGGTGGGAAATCATTTCCAAGCATTCTAGTTTTGATGTAGAGGGTGTTTGGGAATTAAGGAAAGGAAAAGGCAATATTGTGGAGGATTTACCACCCTAGGTTCCATAAAATTGGTTTCACGAGCAAGATTCCGCATTACTAATATCCTTTTAATTTGCTTTCCACCGCGAAGGCGAAGGACTAATTAGTGGAGGGTTGACTATTTTTGGATGTTGTAGTCTGAGAGAGTACGCCCATCCTTGAGCTGTTTTCCTGCAAAGATCAAACGTTGTTGGAATACCTTCTTTGTCCTGGATTTTGGCCTTTACATTATCGATTGTATCTAAACTCTCAACTTCAAGAGTTATAGTTTTGCCAGTAAGGGTTTCCACATATATCTGCATCTATATTTATCAAACAAAACTGCTACATAAGATCCCTTTGAGGCAACTGCTGCACATACTTGCAGAAATAAGTCACCTAACAATTTATTCATTCACAAAGTGACAAGAAATTTCACCCTTATATTCTTTCATCAGTCCCCTACTTGCAAGACATAATACTGATCTTCCTCCAACAAAAATTGCTGAGAACTTGTCTTAGTAATCCACTCACGGTTAGATTGACGGCCTGCAACTAATCCAAATAAGTCTGAAGACTATAAGTTGTAAATCATATTAATATTTTTTTAGTACACAGAAGAAAATTATATTGTTGACAAACTTGGATTTAAGCACAATAGATTACGGCAGAGTAGAATTTATCCATGGTTTTGAAATATACCAATAGCTACACTGAATTACTCCTGGGTATGAAGTGGATTATAAAAAAATTTGAAACTGAATTTCAAATATAGATGTAAACTTGGTAAACTTCAGATTTTTTTAGCTTTGATAAGTTGCAAAACAACAATCAAAGGTTCATTTGTAGATCCATTCAAGTGAGGTTGAATTTGATCCACAAGTTCACCCCACAAAGTTGCCGAAATCATGTTCCTCCTATATGTTTCATGGTAATTGTTCATTTAAAAAACTATAAGTAGTTATATTGTAAAAGTAAAGTTTCTATTTATGAATGAAACTTGGTGAGTGTCTTCGAGTTCAACATTCATAAAAACACTATTGTTGTCTCCTTGCTTGTAGGTCTGAATCGTTTCGAAGGTCACAACCTGGCCAACAATATCTACAAATATAAAAGTTAGTCGCTCAATTTAACAAAACCTAGAATTAAAATGAAATGAAAAAGAAGAATTACTGAATAATTCTCCCTCATCGACATCATGCTAATTTTTTTTTATTTTTTATTTTGGTAATAACTGCTAATTTGTTAGCTGTTCTAAATGACACAAGTTAAAGATCTCCATATCAAATGAAGTATCAGTTGTTTCCTCAATAGATGTCCCCCGTGCAAATGTTAGCCTGAGGTTGTGTGTCATAGTCTTCAATTTAAGTTATTTGGTCCAACAACAAAGTAGTTCATGCGATATAAGCCGAGTTCATGTATCTTGATCCTAAAAAAATTAATACCATACTTCCCGATTGAGACATGCATACTGTGAAGTTGAGAAGATATTCAAGTCAATTCCTACTCAAAAGAGGAAAGAAATAAAAGGAAACCTTTTTTGTTTGTGGGTTTTCGAGTGTGATTCGGATTTAGATCATTTCTAGGAAAGGATTAGACCTATTAGTATAAATACATGCTATCTAGGATTTATTAAGTAGGACAGAACATAGAACCTAAGAGTATTCAATATTGTAACTTACTTTCTCCTTTACTATTAATACAAGTGCCGGCCGTTCTCCGTTGACTAGAATCAGATCGATCCGAACCACGTTAATTACTGTGTTTTTTTATCGTTTCCGTGCTAACATATATGATCACCCTAGAATGGCAAATTAGTTATTAGGCTTGACTTACTTGAAGATTTTTATGAGCAATATGATACAACTTAATAATTAAACTATCATTCTATGGTGATCATATACATGCCTCAATTGGGAAGTGTTGAAACCTAATTTTTGACTTCCCATAATTTATTTTAATCATTTAGAGTTCTTGAATTCCAAGCAAAACAAAATACCTACCCTTTTTGAAATAAATGATTTTTTATAAATATTATTCAAATAATATTTCACCATTTAGAATGGTAAGATGATTTCTATAAATATTACAGATCATTTATAAATCAATTGTTACATTTTACAAGTTCATTACAATTACTTACTTAATTGATTTAAATGGATGAAATGATAAAATTACAGGTATGTTACTCTTTTTAAAATCCAAGGAATTTGATTGATTAATAAATTAATCATTTTACTTCTCTTCTAATTATTTTTTGCATAAATAATTTATTTGTTATCATAAGGTAATTTTGAGGATAATTAATTTTAAAGTGGCTATAATTGAAGTACTCAACTAATAAGCCCAATTACCAATCAATTTGAAATCATGTCTCGGATTGAGGCTATTTTTGCAAATTTTCGTTAATTTTCTTATGTCTTCATTGGGTGGCATAATTGAGATTATTTCTTGCAAATTTGCTATTTTTATTCTGTAAAATTAATGTCAAAAGCAATTTTCGAAAATTATGTTAAGTTGCCCGAATTTTTTATATATGTACGTATACCTATATATGTTGATATACACATGTATACATGTATATCAAACATATATAGGTATATGCATACATATCCAGCCCATTTTTGTTTAAAATTAATTGGGCTAGGTCCAACTCACAAAGAGCCGACCCTGCCCAACGCGTGTGTAACAAGAGGGGGTATACCCCCTTCTTTCCTCATTTTTCACGACCAAACGCAGCCTTTCTCTTCTCTCTCTCTCTCTCTCTCTCTTCCCTTCCTGGCTTAACCCTAAGCGCCGCGGCCACCTTCTGCGCATGTCTCGCCATTAATGGCAACAATACAGAGGTACAAACCTCCTTTGACTGTTGCACAACCTTTTTTGTGTAACAAATTTCAGAAAATCGCACCAAGGTAAAACCCTTTTACTTCTTGCTTTTTCTTCGCATTTCTCTTCAAGTCAACGAAGATCTGGTATTTTTCTTAACATGTGACTATATGTACGAGCTTATTTTCATTGGTTCTGGGTTGTTTGACTTGGACTGGCTCGTTTCAAGTTGAAATCTGACCGTCCTTTGTTTTATTTTGTAAATCCCAGTGGTTGATTTCGTCGTTTATGTGTTATTTTTTGGTAAAACTGGTTTGTCCCACACTGATGGGATTTGGGTTTTTTGAAAGGGTTTCACCCCTATATAAAGGGGTTCCCATTTTGCATTTAAAGGAGAAGAAAAAAAGAAAAATCGTAATATCTTACAAAAATCGAATTTGTTTTCGTATTGTAAGTGCTGAAAATACTTAGGGTTTGCTCTAAATTTGAACCCTTACCATTTTCAGTAAGTTAAAATCTTAAGTGTTATTTTGGTTGTTATTGTGTGGTTCGTGTTTTTAAGTTGAGTATTTTGAGGTTTGAAGTGTCCAAGTCTCATTCTCTTCCAGCATCTACAAGGTAATACTCTGATTATTTGTTAATTGCAATTTTGTTTCAATTAATTATGTGTTAGCTTAATATTTGTTTGCTGAATATGATTTGAATATGTCATTAGGGGTTAGTTTATATATATATATATATATATATATATATATATATATATATATATATATATATATATATATATATATATGTAAGGTAAATCAATTCTTGTTCTATAAAGTATTAGCTAAGAGTAATATATTTAGTTAAGTAGGCTTAGATAGTTTCTCTTATTTATTTGAGTAAGCTATGTGTAATATCTGAATGAATAAAGGGATGTGAGTTTCTTAATCAAGTTAAGTTCATTTGGTTAGTTTAGATGTGATTCAGGAACTCCTATATCACCTTACATAAGAATGAGTGGTTAGTTTAAGTTAAGAATAAGTTTGGATCCTAAAAGGGCTATTGTGTGAAGATGTTGGCATATTTAAATTTGACTTGTGAACCTGTTAAGCTAGGTGTAACTTTGAGTGAACTATTTCAGAAAAAGATGAAGTGTGATTTGAGTTGTTGCTTATAATTTTGGTCTGTTTGCTGAGGATGATTGTTTACTTTATAGATTCATAGATGTTATTTATTTCATTAGAAAAAAATTGATTATTTTTGGTGTGTCTGAGCAGCCTTACATTCTAAACTAGACTCTATAAATGTTGTTTCCTTTTTGGAGCATGAGGTCTTTCCAGTCAGCTGATAAGTTGTTGTTGTTGTAATATGAGAAAAAGAAGTTATAATTCTCTGTTTGCCTTGTCTAAATGAAATACTGAGATCCAGAGTTAAAAAAAAAAAAGAGAAATAATCTGCTCATGATCTCTTTTCCTACTTGGTATTGAGTCTCTAAATGGGATCTTATCTAGGTGTGTGAGTTTGTTGCTTCAATATGTGCAAGTGTGTATGAAATTTACAAGTATTAGTTTGAGTTGTTGGATACTACTTTGAAACAGGATGAACTTCGTTTAAAAAACAATTTGGTTTTAAAAAATGAAATCTGGATGCTTGACTTAGCATCACAATGTTATACTGTCACTATTTTAATCTTGATAGCTTGTGGCTATACACTTAGTTTTCTGAAAAATGGGATTGATTTTATTTATTGATCCAACCTAAAAATCAACTAGGAAGCTTTGAGTCAGGACTGTGGAATTGAGTTTGTTTCAAAACCATTTTTTAACTGAAATTAACATGACATGTCTTTGTGAACTATGTTTAAACTTTATGATAGCAAAGATAGGCCTCTATGTTCTGTGAAACTGCAAAGTATTCACCTGCTCTGTTTTGGCATAAGCAATCTTCATATGATACAATTGTGTAAACTTCACTTGACCTTAAGCTTGGGAATCTATCCAATATGTTTTGACACATAATGTAATGAAGACCTGGGTGGAGTTTAAAAACTAAAAGAAGACTAAGGCTTTAATATTAGAGTAGTTTTTTGATTACTTGTCTGTGCTTGGTAGGGTGAGCCTAAAATTAAATTGGTATCCTATTGAGGCATGACTATGCCAATACTGGAAGCTGTGAGACTCATCTGTGCCTGCCTATCTTAAAAGTTAAACTGGATGGGACTTTGACTTAACCAAATGCATAGATGACTGGAATAGGAGACTGTTTTGAATCACTTGGTTTTTTGTTTTGTTTGTTTGTTCTTTTTTGTTTTTTTTGTCTTGTTTTTTTTTTTTTTGTTTTTTTTTTTTGTGTCTCATGGGACATTGAATGTTGACTGCTTATCTGCCACTGATGTAAATGATTGTTTTGCTATTTCTGTGTTTGTACCTATTTTAAATAAGACAAAGACCTTGATATATGCATGTATACCTCTATTTTACACTTAGTATACATTGGTAGGGAGACTTAGTTAGCCATTAAGGATTAAGCTTAAGTTCTCTCGGTGTCCCCCATGTCTGGGGTTCATGAAACCCCTTGAATCTTGTGCGACATCGGGAATACGAGGGTAAAAGCTTTCTTTCATTGGCTGCTCTATATCCCTATAGGTGTATAAATAGATGTATATGGGTAGTATATATACAAGTATATCCATATGACTTTGACTTATTCAAAATAACTTGTGTCAATCTTTCAAAGTTGTAATTCATGGTCTCAATTTAATTCAGTTATGTAGCCTATATTCAGCCTACTTTACTTATACCTTGATGTACTTGTCTAAAACAGGATATTAATTCTGTACTGCTTGTGTTATGTGTGCAAAACACTCTCCTTGCATTGTTTGGCCATTTCATCTACCAAAATGGGAATTGAGACAAGGCCCAGTTCCAAGTTCAGATCGAGTCCTATTGAAGTTGAAAGGGAAGCAAATATGGTGTTAAAGGCCTAGCTATGGGTAAAAATAGCTTAATAGGCCTTTGGTAGCCCATTAGTGAAATCTCTCTCTCCTTTCTATTATTTGATTGCCTGTACAAATGTAAATTAAACCTCATTGTTAGTGAAACCCTTGTGTATGTTAGGATTTAGGAAAATAACTTAGTAATTTAGGCAATGTCGTCAAAACAAATCAGTTTTTTTTTTAGAAAAGAAAACTCAAGGGATTTCAAAAGCTAACCTTTTTTTTTTTTTTTTCGAAATGCCACCGCTTAAGAGCAGTAACCAAAAAGGGGGTCTTACTTGATTTAAGTATTTTTAAGTCTAGAAAACGGTGTTGGATACTCCTTTCAAACAAAAATGATCGTATTGCTGAGTATGAGAATTATTACATGTTTAATATTGGTAAAATGAACCTTTCAAACACATTCTTTGAATTAGATAAATTTAAGAAAAATAATTTTTGGGAATTCAGTAAGTTAAAGAGGAATTATCTTAAACATTATGGACTTTGGCAAATTGGGACCGTTGGATTTGAAAGCTTGGACACCATTTTGTTTTTCTAGAAAATACATTGGGCCTGGAAGCCCGCCAGATCATTTGGACTAAAAACGGATTGTATTTTTGGCCGAGAATATTTGGACTGGGTGATGATGGTGAAATGAGCTTGGATCTGGAATGTGTTCGACCTATGGGCTTCAAATGATTAAAATTGGACTTAGTATAATTTGTACCCTTATATATATATATATATATATATATATATATATATATATATATAATGGGATTATATCCCATATTTTGTATGTATATGTAAAACAAATTCCGGGTGTGTCTTAGTCCGCCAACAAAGTGAGTTGAACATTTGTGCGTTTTTTAAATCAAAACCCTTTTTTGTAAGGGGATTTTTTGCTGAATTTTTTTCTTTCGAAAATTTTGATGTGAATAAAAATGACATTTTTTTGTGGAAAATTAAACGCTTTTTTTAAACAAGTAAATATATTAATCATACATTAAAGCTCGTAGGTCAATCGTATTCTATGGATCTTTAATACTAGGGTGTTTAAAATCTTCTCTAGGGGATCACCAGAACCCTTACCTCAAACTTCGGTCCAAAAGATTTTCACTTATTATTTACAAAAAATTTTAAACCCGGTTTTTCTAGTTTTTCATAATAAATTAGGTGGCGATTCTAAAAAAATTATTAAAATCTAATTAGAGCATCAACAATCTCGTAGTAACTTTTATGCCTTACCCGCGTAAAAGCGAACCGTAACAGATGGCGACTCTGCTGGGAATTTCCTTGGTTCTAACCATAAGAGTTTCAATATAATGTGATTTTAACTGTATGTATTTGCTTATGTGTTTAATTTTTGCAATTTTGAACTGTCATTCATATCATATCATAAACTCCGCCACTCCAGGTAAAAAGCACGGTAAGCATGGTTTCAAAGGGGATACGCGGGCTCGAGGTTAGCCTTTACTAAAAAACCCAAAACACCCTTTCTTTGAAACACGTTGAACGTTAAGTTGGTGTGCGGTCACCCAACGGCCGATAACGGTTCACCCCGAGTAGTCCGCTCGGATCCAAGGTCAATTTGAAAAAAAATTCACTCTTGCATAAGCCTAAGATAGAGCTAAGCCAAATTCAAATGAGAAGTAGACTGGGCGGTTTGGATATTTTAGTCATATCCAAACTCGATAAGGAGACTACCCCGTGTCAAGTACAGTCTATGACCCGAAAAACATCACATATCGTATTATGTGCTATTTGAAAACATTTAAATGTGCCTATGAATGAAACCATTGCTTAGTGGGTGGGTGGGTGGGGGGGGGGGGGGGACTAACATTGGATTTTGTTTTGTAGATGTCAATCGATTTGAACTTTACTACGGTCCTGATCACACCTGAGCTGCTGCGGATTTAGTAGGGCCAAATTTCCCTAGAAGAGAAAAGAGGAATCTCATGTCATTTAGGAAATTTAACATTTATCATGACTATGACCGGTTGTAAGGATTTTATAGAAGTAATTACCGGATTCTGGGATAGAGACCAAATGGTTTTCAGATTTGGGGATGACGTTGAGATGACACCGACGTTGGAGGAGTTTAGGGATGTGCTGACTAGCGTGGGCTCGGGGTTGAAAAGAAGAAAGAAACCCGACCAAAATGCTTGTATCCTAAAAAACCTACCTACTCCCAAATTTGTAGGATGCTTTCTCTAGATTACGCCAATTGGGCTCATGGCCCCACCATACCCTTCAGAGAGTTGTACAGAAGGTTTGGAAGCCTGGATGGATTCTTGGAACATCCCGGGGAATTCAAGACTTATGCCGGCTGGACGGCTACCAAACCCTTGGCCTTCGCCTTTTGCTTTTTGGGACCTATGGTCTTTCCCAAGGATTGGTCCTTAGCCATTAATACCCTAGTTATTTCGGTCACCCATGCCATCTTTTACGGCATAGCCCAAAAAGAAGAAACCAAATACTTTGACATAACCCCGATCATATTAGCCGATTTGTATCGAGCCCTGAGTCTCAGCCGGAATCATTACAAATACTTCCAAGGTTGTAATCTACTCCTACAATGGTGGATTCTCAAACATATGATCAGGGTTAGGAGTGAACAACACTTAAGTAGGCCGGCTGAAAGGGACAGTCTTCAGGATTTTCGCCCAGACTTCGGAGAACAAAACAGGCAAAGTTGGACATTCACCTACTTTAGGTTGAAGGAAGAAAGCATTCAATGGATGTTCCATGACTTCGTACCCACCGAGGTTGTAGTTAAAGGAAGAAAGTGTCCATTTGTGCCACTTATAGGAATTCGAGGGATTCACCCTTATGCTGTTGCCCGGGTTCTAAGACAATTTGGGAGAATCCAAGTCGTACCCCAGATTGGAAGCATGGGAGATTTCATCATTGACTACGACATTGATAGACCACCCAGAGCATTGGATTGTGTCCGAGAATAGAAGAGTCGCATGATTTGGGGTCTCGATACCTTAGCTGAAGATAGGTTTCGTCCGGGTTGTGTGGTAGAATATAAGGATTGGTTGAGAGCCGACTTACAAGGCACACTTCCTCCTAGGCCTATTCCTTATAGCTGTGTCCAAGACAAGGATTTGCAAGCCGAGATCCGAACCCGTTTGATTCAAAGGAGAGATGATGACAGAGATGCCAAGTATTTGGAGAAAATTGAGCATGATAAGGTCGTCATAGGGAGTCTGAGGCATGAGTTAGAACTTACCAACGATTGTTTGGTTGAGCTAGACGACTGAATGAATCAGATTTTGGACGATGTTGCTCCACTAACCTTCACACAGAAAGGGTTTCTTATGGAGGCGACTTTGACGTCAGCCCATCTTCACATCCAAACTACCTTCTGGAAAGCAAAGAAGGCCAAGACTGATAGAGATCGGGCCTTATCATCCACTACTGGAGGACATTTCTGCTGATTTAATTGCATGCACTGTCTTTACTTTATCTTTTGTACCCCTGCGGGGAAGAATAGTATTATTAATGATTATGGGGCAATGGTTTAATTCAAATGGCACATTTATGTTTCAAACATGTAGTTATGTTTAAGAATACGCGTAGTATACTCTTATGAACTGCTTTGTGTGGCTTTATTTGCTTCCATATGTTTCGTTTAAATGCTCAATTGGAAAATTTTCCGTTGATGCACAGTGAATAGACTAACGAAGGGCACGAAGTATACGATGTTTCAATGAGCAAGAAATAGTATTTAATGGTTCTAATTGAGATTTCAAAGACATTCGAGGTAAGAGAAGAAAGTTCGTCAAGAAAGGCGAGGTATGCGTTGTGTATCGGAAAGGATTCACAAAGTTCCAAGTTAAGGATGGCATAAAGATGTCTTAAAGAAGAGTTATAATGTCCCTTAGATTGTTAATGAGGTGTTAAACAAGTGTTAAGAAGGTTCCATAAGGATTGGAGATCAAATGGGTTGACGAGAACGAATTTCGGAAAGCTGGGCATTATACGGTCCAACATACGAACCGTATAAAATATACTGGCTGTATGTTAGGCCGTATATTTTTCCCGGAATGGGGACTTTCACTGGACCAAAGATACGGCCATACATACGGTCCATATAAATTATACGGACCGTATGTTGGTTCGTGAAACTGAGTTGGGACAGATTTTAATTTATTAAAAAGGGGACCCAAGTTCATTTTATTTCATTTCATTTTCACTCCCCTTCTCTCAAGAACTCTCTAGAATATTTTCCACATTTCTTCCACAAGAATTCAAGAGAAACTCATGATTAACTTCATCAAACCAAAAGAATCAAGTATAAGAAACTCATTAGGGTTCATCCAGGACAAAACATCTCATTTGAAGTGGAACTAGGGTTTCGCTCAAGTGAAGTATTTCGACTTAAAGCTCATTCCCACACTATCTAAAGTAATTTTTATGATCATCCCATGTTGTTTAAAGTATCAAGAGGTTGAAAGACTTGGATTGTAGAAGGAGATAGAAAATGAGTCATGAATATAAGAATAGTGACAGTTTTGAGTAGTAGCTTGGAATGAGTCATGATTCTTGATATGTTGTGATTATAATTATGTTATAAATGATATTAAGAACATGGGATAAACATTATATGTGAGTAAATGTAATAGTGTACTATGACCATGGTTATGGATGATTTGAAGTGAAATTGGGAAATATGGATAATGTAGGTGAATAAATTTTTTTGCTTATGATGTTGTGAATGTTATTATAGACGTTTGGGAGTTGATATATGATATGGATAAAGTTGTATAAACAAAGGAAATGCTGCCCAATTTTCTCTAGCTTTATTCAAGTATGCTAAGCTATCGATTATCTAATGTTAGTGCAAACTCTATCGAAGGTAGAAACGAGAACATTGGAGGAGAACGTTCAAGCGGTGCTGTACTAAACAAAAAGGTATGTAAGGCTAGTCCCTTCTTTCTAAGGCATGACTCCTATGACATGAATCCTCCTATCTTTCCATGACTTTCCTACATATTGGAAATTATGAGTCTACGATTATAAAGAGCTTCATATAAGGTAAAGAAAAGAGATACGTTACGAGCATGATAATAATGATTATGAGTTTAAGTTTAAAGAATTCTAAAGCAAGATATGATGTCCATGGAGTTGATGATCCTAAATATGATCCATTGATGTTGTTCATTGTGTACACTCACCTTACAATGTTAGTTCCTTCAAGGTGAGATATGATGAATATGATCACTCCATAATGTAATCGGGGGTTCTCGACCTTATGTCACCCCGATATAGTTATAGATCGTCTTTAAGATCTAATGCATGTTCTATGACAAATGTATGGTGATGATGGGTTATGATGAGTTCATGATAATATGATTCCACCGTACCTATATGGCCGGGCATGACACCGCTAAGGCGGGCTGCATATGATTATACCGAGCCTAGAGGGCCCGGCATGACACCGCTAAGGCGAGCTGCTTACGACTACACCGAGCCTAGAGGGCAGGGCATGACAACACTAGTGGGCGGCGTACGATGGTTACTCGGACACGGGTTAACGACGATGGTATATGTGATATGATTAAAATGCACACACTCTTAAAAGTTAAGCAGGTTATATATTCATCTCATGTTTTATGTTTTCTCTATTATGTTCATTTTATTCATGCCTTACATACTCAGTACAATGCTCGTAGTGACGTCCTTTTTCTTTAGATGTTGTGTTCATGCCCACAGGTAGACAGGGAGGTGATCCAGATTCGTAGGAGCTATCAGCAGACTTTGAGAGCACTCCATTGTTCCGGAGGTGCCATTGATTATTATTTTGTGTACATATATTTTGGGCACGACGGGGTCCTGTCCCGTCTATATGTCTAGTACTCTAGTAGAGTCTCGTAGATACGCATGTGTGGGTAGTATGATCTCATGACTTCCTCATTGTTTATGTATACTATTTTGAAAGCCGAAGGGGTTAAGTATAAAAAGGTAAATATGTTTCAAAGTAAAAATGGTTTTCCCTATGATTAGAAGCATGAGAATAATGAATGAACGCAAGATGAGTATGATAAGTAGTAGTATGAGTGGTGTTCGGTGGTCAGCCCCGGATACCCGTCATGGCCCCTAGTCGGGTCGTGACAAAAGTGGTATCAGAGCAGTTCAGTCCTAGGAAGTGTCTACGAGCCATGTCTAGTAGAGTCTTGTTTATGGTGTGTTGCGCGCCACACTTATAAACAGGAGGGTACATGGAATTTAGGAAAAATGACCGTTCTTCTTCTTATGAAATCATGCGATAGAGCCGTGTTATAAGATTTTCTCTTCCCTAATCGTATGTTGTGATTTCAGAGATGCCGCCAAAGAGAAAGGCTACAGCCGCCCAGAAGGGCAAGACTACGATAGAAAGGCGGGTAGAAAGGGAGCCACCGACGAATATAGAAGAGGGCGAATCACATAATGAGGCTCCATCTAATACTTCTCCCACTCCGCGTGTCCTAGAAGAATAAGAGGGGGCTTCAGTTTAAGCTCCTATGCCTACAGTTCCTCCACCTGTTGCTTCGGGTTAACAAATGACCGAAGTTATTCATTTATTGACACAGTTAGTTGCCGCCTAGGCACAGCGGCAGGGTTCGGGTCCAAGTGACAGGGTAGTTAGTAATAGAGCCCGTGATTTCATGAGTTTAAATCCTTCGAATTTTTTCGAGTCAAAGCCGGATGAAGACCCACAAGGTTTTGGTGATGAAATGTTGAGAACATTGAATATTATTCATGCTTCTGAAACTGAATCATTGGAGTTAGCATCTTATAGATTCCGGGATGAGGCGGTCTTATGGTATAATAATTGGATATCCTCAAGGAAAGAGAATGTGCCTCCTCCAGTTTGGAAAGAATTTATAGATGCCTTCATCCGCCACTACTTGCCACCCGAGGTCCGTCGAGTTAAAGCGGATAGATTCTTAAATCTAAAATAAGGAAATATAAGTGCCCGGGTGTATAGCCTTCAGTTTAATTCATTGGCTAGATATGCTCCGACTATGGTGGCCGACATGGGAGATAGAGTGCACAGATTTGCGAGTGGCTTAGGACCACATTTTTTCAAGGACTGCTTGACGGCTTTATTGCAAGATGGGATGGATATTTCCCGCATTCCTGCCCATGCCCAGAACTTAGAAGAGCAGCAGCAACCGCAAAGGGGAGAGCGTGATACAGATAGAGGACAGAGTAAAAGGGCCAGATCTATGGGTGTCGGTAGCGACTATAGTGGGGGATCGAGGTAGTCATATTCCAGACATTCAGGCCAGTCGGTGACTAGTGCACCTCCAAGATTTGCAGGGAGGAGATTTGAGCGGTTTATTCATTCAGGGCTGGGTCAGAGCTCGAGAGCTTCATGTTCCCAGTTTGTGGGTGATTATAGCCAGAGGAGACCACCAGTCCCGCAATGTAGTCAGTGCAGAAAGTTACATTCGGGGCCATGTTGCCAAGGTTCAGATGCTTGTTATGTTTGTGGACAGACTGGGCACGTGATGCGTGACTGTCCCTTGAAGTACGGTAGAGGTGGGGTTCAACCCATAGGATCAGCAATTGGTTCTTCTTCAGTGTGCCCGGTAGGCAGACTCCCCAGATTCCAGCAGGTCGAGGTAGAGACAGAGGCAGAAGGGGAGCGTCTAGTTCAGGTGGTATCCAGCCCCGTATCTATGGTTTAGCTGGACGACAGGATCTTGAGTCCTCCCTGGATGTGGTTATAGGTATATTATTCGTATTTTCTCATGACGTATATGCATTGATAGATCCGGGTTCTACGTTATCTTATATCACTCTATATATTGTTGGTCGCATTGGGGTGAAACCCGAGCCAATTAAACCTTTTGAGGTGTCTACTCCGGTTGGTAATCCCGTGATAGCTAGACAAGTATACAAGAATTTTGTAATTGTGATATGTGACCGCCAGACTAAAGTTGATTTAGTCGAGTTGGAAATGGTAGATTTTAATGTGATTACTGGTATGGATTGGTTGGCTTCATGTTATGCCAATGTTGATTGTCGAATGAAAGTAGTTCGATTTCAATTTCTGGGAGAGCCCGTGCTTGAATGGAAAGGTAATACAGCATCTCCAAGGGGTAGGTTTATTTCCTACCTTAAGGGAAGAAAGATGATATCTAAAGGCTATATTTATCACCTAGTTCGAGTTCATGATACCGAAGCAAAGTCACCAACTTTTTAATCCGTCCCGATAGTGAATGAGTTTCCGGATGTATTTCCAGATGAACTCCCAGGTCTTCCTCCAAAAAGAGAGATTGATTTCGCTATTGATATGTTGCCGGATACCAAGCCTATCTCTATCCCTCCTTACCGAATGGCTCCTGCAGAATTGAAAGAGCTAAAGGCACAATTGAAGGATTTATTTGAAAAGGGATTCATTAGGCCTAGTTCATCACCGTGGGAAGCATCAGTCTTATTTGTGCGAAAGAAAAATGGTTCCCTACGGATGTGCATTGATTACAGGCAGTTGAATAAGGTGACGATAAAGAATAAATATCATCTTCCGAGAATTGATGATTTGTTTGATCAATTACAAGGTGTGAAGTGGTTTTCCAAAATAGATCTTAGGTTAGGTTATCATCAAGTGAGAGTTAAAGAAGAAGATATTCCCAAAACGGCTTTCAGAATGAGATATGACCATTATGAATTCCGGGTGATGTCATTTGGGTTAACTAATGCTCCGACAGTGTTTATGAATTTGATGAATAGTGTATTTAGGCCTCTCTTGGATCTATTCATAATAGTGTTCATTGATGATATTATTCTCGGACAGGATCAGAACATGCAAACCATCTACGTATTGTTCTTGGAATTCTTCGAACTCGAGAATTGTATGCAAAATTTTCAAAGTGTGAGTTTTGGCTGAATTCTGTGACATTTAGGGCCATGTTATTTCAGATGATGGCATTCGAGTGGATACTCAGAAAATTAAAGCTGTGAAGACTTGGCCAAGGCCTGCAACGCCCACGGAAGTCCATAGTTTTCTGGGATTGGCAGGTTACTATAGAAGATTCGTGGAAGGGTTTTCCTCTATTTCAGCCCCATTGACAAAGCTAACCCAGAAGTCAACTAAATTTCAGTGGAATGATGCTTGTGAACACAGTTTTTAGGAATTGAAAGATAGGCTAACTTCAGCCCCAGTCTTGACACTCCCAGAAGGGCCAGATGGTTTTGTTGTATATTGTGATGCTTCTGGCGTTGGGTTAGGATGTGTATTAATGCAGCACGATAAAGTCATTGCTTATGCTTCAAGGCAGTTACGGAAACATGAAAAGAACTACCAACTCATTATCTTAAATTGAATGCAGTTATTCATGCACTAAAGATGTGGAGACATTATTTGTACGGTGTACATGTTGATATCTATACAGATCACAAGAGTCTTCAATATATTTTCAAGCAGAAGGAGCTAAATCAACGGCAGAGGCGGTGGTTAGAACTACTGAAAGATTATGATGTGAGTATTTTATACCACCCCGGAAAGGCAAATGTAGTAGCTGATGCACTTAGTCGCAGATCAATGGGTAGCCTATGTGAGGATCCTTCGGAGAAGAAGGAATTAATTCGTGAGCTTCATCAGCTAGCTGGCCTTGGAGTTCGTTTAACTGATTCAGGCAATACAGGAATTGCTATCAATGATCCAACAGTTTCAACCTTGGACATGGAGGTGAAAGAGCGTCAATATGAAGATCCTCAGTTGACCCACTATAGAGACACATTTCATGAAAAAGAGAAGTCTCTATTTGAAACTTCTATAAATTGAGTTCTTAGATACCGAGGCAGGCTATGTGTTCCAAATATTGCGGAACTACATCGTCGAATTCTAGAAGAAGCTCATTATTCTCGGTATTCTATTCATCCAGGTGCGACAAAGATGTACCATGATCTTACGTTAATGTATTGGTGGGATGGAATGAAGAAAGACATAGCAGAATTTGTAGCTCAATGTCCAAACTGTCAACAAGTGAAAATTGAACATAAAAAACTAGGAGGATTATTGCAACCAATGGAAAGCCCTACTTGGAAATGGGAAGTGATCAACATGGATTTATTCTGGGGTTACCTCGTTCCCGAAGAAAATATGATTCCATATGGGTGATCGTGGACAAACTCACGAAAGCAGCTCATTTTCTTCCAGTCAGAACTACATACTCAGCAGAAGATTATGCAAGGTTATATCTTAAGGAGATTGTGCGACTTCATGGTGTCCCAGTGTCCATTATTACTGACAGAGGAGCACAATTTACGGCTAAGTTTTGAAAATATTTCCAAGAAGGTTTGGGTACTCAAGTAAAGCTTAGCACAACATTTCATCCACAAATTGATAGGCAAGCCGAACGTGCCATTCAGACCTTGGAAGATATGCTACGGGCATGTGTACTGGATTTCGGCGGTAGTTGGGATGATCACTTATCCCGTATTGAGTTTTCATACAACAACAACTATCATTCCAGTATCTAAATGGCTCCGTATGAAATTCTATATGGAAGGAAGTGTAGATCCCCAATTGGGTGGTTTGAAGTAGGAGAGGTACAACTAATAGGCCGTGAGTTGATTCAACAAGCAGTGGAAAAGGTCAAGGTTATCCGAGATCGATTGGTGACAGCCCAAAGTCGCCAGAAATCTTATGCGGACAACCGGCGGCGAGACATAGAATTTCAAGTTGATGACTGGGTATTCTTAAAGGTGTCGCCAATGAAAGGAGTGATGAGATTTGGTAAGAAAGGAAAGTTGAGTCCTCGATATATAGGACCTTATAAGATTGTCCGCAAGGTGGGTCAAGTAGCTTATGAATTAGACTTACCCTCAGAATTGGAGTCAGTCCATCCGATTTTTCATGTCTCAATGCTCCGTAAGTGTGTCGGAGATCCTACTAGGATCGTGCCAGTAGATGATGTTCAAGTGACAGAAAAGTTGGCTTATGAAGAGGTACCTATTGCCATACTAGATAGGCAAGTACAGAGACTTAGAAATAAAGAAGTAGCCTCTGTTAAGGTCTTATTGCGAAGAAATAACCGAGAAGAGATGACTTGGGAGGCGGAAGAAAATATGAAGTCCAAGCACCCACACTTGTTTCAGTCCCCGGAAGAGATCCAAGATGAAATGTCAAGATTGTGAGGTATGTATGTTTTCTTTTTATGCTTTTGGGTCGTGTGTGGCCGAACTTTATTGCTGTTATGTTGCAGCCCTGTGAGGCATTGTTATTATGGGCTACTGTGACAGGATGGTAGTGCCATATTACAGGGTAACCTTTGGCGAAATTTTCGTAGAAATTCCTGAGAACTCAACATTCGAGGACGAATGTTCTAAAAGGGGGGAAGAATGTTACAGCTCAAAAAAATTTCCGTTGATGCACAGTGAATAGACTAACTAATGGCACGAAGTATACGATGTTTCAATGAGCAAGAAACAATATTTAATGGTTCTAATTGAGATTTCAAAGACATTCGACGTAAGATAAAAAAGTTCGTCAGGAAAGGCGAGGTATGCATAGTGTATTGGAAAGGATTCACAAAGTATCAAGTTAAGAATGGCTTAATGATGTCTTAGAAAAGAGTTATTTTGTCCCTTAGATTGTTAATGAGGAGTTAAACAAGCGTTGAGAAGGTTCCATAAGGATTGGAGATGAAACGAGTCGACGAGAACGAATTTCGGAAAGCTGGGCATTATACGGTCCAACATATGGACCGTATAAAATATACTGGCCGTATGTTAGGCCGTATATTCTGCCCAGAATGGGGACTTTCACTGGACCAAAGATACGACCATACATACGGTCCATATAAATTATACGGACCGTATATTGGTCCGTGAAACTGAGTCGGGACAGATTTTAAGTTATTAAAAAGGGGACCCAAGTTCATTTTATTTCATTTCATTTTCACTCCCCTTCTCTCAAGAACTCTCTAGAATATTCTCCACATTTCTTCCACAAGAATTCAAGAGAAACTCATGATCAACTTCATCAAACCAAAAGAATCAAGTGTAAGAAAATCATTAGGGTTCATCCAGGACAAGAAATCTTATTGGAAGTGGAACAAGGGTTTTGCTCAAGTGAAGTATTTCCACTCAAAGCTCATTCCCACACTATCTAAGGTAAGTTTTATGATCATTCCATGTTGTTTAAAGTATTGAGAGGTTGAAAGACTTGGATTGTAGAAGGAGATAGAAAATGTGTCATGAATATAAGAATAGTGGCAATTTTGAGTAGTAGCTTGGAATGAGTCACGATTCTTGATATGTTGTGATTATAATTATGTTATAAATGATATTAAGAACATGGGATAAACATTATATGTAAGTAAATGTAATAGTGTACTATGACCATGGTTATGGATGATTTGAAGTGAAATTGAGAAATATGGATAATGTAGGTGAATAAAGATTTTTGCGTATGATGCTATGAATGTTATTATAGATGTTTGAGAGTTGATATATGATATGGAGAAAGTTGTATAAACAAAGGAAATGCTTCCCAATTTTCTCTAGCTTTAGTCAAGTATGCTAAGCTATCGATTATCTAATGTTAGTACAAACTCTATCGAAGGTAGAAACGAGAACATTGGAGGAGAATGTTCAAGCGGTGGTGTAGCTAAACAAAAAGGTATGTAAGGCTAGTCCCTTCTTTCTAAGGCATGACTCCTATGGCATGAATCCTCCTATCTTTCCATGACTTTCCTACATATTGGAAATTATGAGTCTACGATTATAAAGAGCTTCATATAAGGTAAAGAAAAAAGATACGTTACGAGCATGATAATGATGATTATGAGTTTAAGTCTAAAGAATTCTAAAACAAGATATGATGTCCATGAAGTTGATGATCCTAAGTATGATCCATTGATGTTGTTCATTGTGTACACTCACCTTATAATGCTAGTTCGTTCAAGGTGAGATATGATGAATATGATCACTCCATAATGTAATCGGGGGTTCTCGACCTTATGTCACCCCGATATAGTTATAGATTGTCTTTAAGCTCTAATGCATGTTCTATGAAAAATGTATGGTGATGATTAGTTATGATGAGTTCATGATAATACGATTCCACTGTGCCTATATGGCCGGGAATGACACTGCTAAGGCGGGCTGCATATGATTATACCGAGTCTAGAGCGCCGGGCATGACATCGCTAAGGCTGGTTGCTTATGACTACACTGAGCCTAGAGGTCCGGGTATCACACCACTAGTGGGCGGCGTACGATGGTTACCCGGACACAGGTTAACAACGATGGTATATGTGATATGATGGTATATGTGATATGATGATATATATGATAAGATTAAAATGCACACACTCTTAAAAGTTAAGCAGGTTATATATTCATCTCATGTTTTATGATTTCTCTATTATGTTCATTTTATTCATGCCTTACATACTCAGTACAATGCTCGTACTGACGTCCTTTTTCTTTGGACGCTGTGTTCATGCTCACAGGTAGATAGGGAGGTCATCCAGATTTGTAGGAGTTGTCAGCAGACTTTGAGAGCACTCCATTGTTCTGGAGGCACCATTGATTATTATTTTGTGTACATATATTTTGGGCACGACAGGGTCCTGTCCCGTCTATATGTCTAGTACTCTAGTAGAGGCTCGTAGATACGCATGTGTGGGTAGTATGGTCTCACGACTTCCTTATTGTGTATGTATACTATTTTGAAAGTTGAAGGGCTTAAGTATAAAAAGGTAAATATGTTTTAAAGTAAAAATGGTTTTCCCTATGATTAGAAGCATGAGAATAATGAATGAACGCAGGATGAGTATGATGAGTAGTAGTATGAGTGGTGCTCGGTAGTCAGCCCCGGGTACTCGTCATGGCCCCTAGTCGGGTCGTGACAGTAAAGGCCAAGATCAAAGAGGCGGATGAATTGTTGGATTCAGCGGAAAGCTCGCCCGAAAAACCTGTTGAAGCTCAAGGAGAAAATGTCCTTGACAAGGGAAAAGGAATTCTTCCCGAGTATATCCCGATAATGAAAGAGTCCGAGGAACAAGAAATGGAGTCAGACCTACAGGTGCCCGCATGGCCATCAAAGGGGGCTGCCTCCATTGCGCCTTCAAGCATAAAAAAAGGGAAGAAATATCTGCGGCACCGTGAAGCCCTAAAGGAGAAGGAGCTTCTGTTGCGTTATCAAGACCTAGGGAGGAGCCCATAGAGCAAATGGAGTGTGCCCGGCCAGCTTCACTCGAATGGTGGGCTATTACGGTCAAAGTGTTGGATTGTCCCTATTGAGTCTCGCCTCAGTAGGTTACGAATGAGGAGATGATGATCAAGTTCCGAAGCAAAGGAATAGTCAGTGTTTGCTTTGACAGGTTTCCACCTTGCCCTCTGGCTTTTGCACATAAGAGATGCCTTTATCACCAGGATCAGGCATGGCATACCCTCAATGAATGTTTAGCCTTCAAAAGGAGACTTATCAGACTGATAGATGAGAAGAGTATCACCAAGATGTGGGGCCCGCATTCACTATTGGTCCATGAAAACATCATCTCGACTGAAGGGATTACTCGAAACACTCATATTTGGTGTTACGACTTTACTATATTCAGAGACTCTTATGCTAGAAACTTCCAGAAATTGGTTAGTATTAGGAAGATTCGCCTCATCAGAACCAGAAGGGCCTAAACCGAAAGAGTTGGCCGCCGCAAAATGTGGTTGTATCATTCTGGAGCTTTAGTACATGACATAGAAGAATGCGATGCGTTCAAATTTGAGTTGGAAAATTTGGTCCAAAAGGGAGCCCTTTGGTTGGTGCTCCCTTCTTAGTATTAGGATTTGGGAGCCTTAGGACCAGAAAAGGTTGAATGGACAAACAACCTATATTGACCTCAAAAGAAAGGTCACTTGTTTGGTAGTTTTAGGGAATCCCCCTTTTTTGTATTTAACACGGATTCCCCCCCCCCCCCCCTATTTTGTGTAAACGAAACTGCGCTGACCTGATGTCCTAAAGAGGGATACGCAGGAAGCCTCTATCAGGCCTGGTCATGGGTCGGTTTAAGTTTATTTTCATGTAAACCGAACTATGGAAGGGCCTGACTTCCCGCGGAGGGATACGTAGGCAGTCTACGTAAGACTCGGTTCCTATATATTATAAATATTATATTCCCCTCACTCAAACAAAGCCCAAGTACCCCAAACATGGTACGAGAGATCAATTGGGCATTTGAATCAAACATATGATCCTTTATGTGCTAAGTGTTTTAAACTGTCATTTATATGTGATATCTTTCTTTTCTTTATTCTGACGAAACTAACTTTGTTTACCTTTGAGTTATTCTTTTCTTATAGAAAGAGAAGTTGATTCGTGTTCATACTGGCGTACCTCACAAGGTCTAAAGCTGCAATAGCATCCTTATCCTTGGAAAACAAAGGCAAAGAGAAAATGACTGGTACTTCAGGGAATGAAACTAACCCTACTAATATCACTCTCAAAGAATCGCCTCTGTGAGAGCTGCCAGAGTCATCGCCTACTGAAGACGTCATGAAAATGATATTTGAAAAAATCGCCCATCTTCAAGAAGAAGCAGTGCGAAACAAAGCTGGTAATACTGCCCGAGAGGCCCTTGCTGAAGAAACAAGGCCTCCACCGTTTTTTCCATATTTGAATTTACCATTACCAGATCACTTCCCCACTAGGTCCGTTATGACCACCACACCATTTACCCCGATTGATGGGCATATTGGTGCCTCAAGCCACATCCCACCACCAATTAACCCCAACCAAATACCCGGGACTGCCCACTCTATCCTCTCTTACACAGCACCACAAAATACCCACCCTAGCATCACCATACAACTGAGCATTACCCCACTACCAACTGATAAAAGCACCCCTATTACCCGAATTTGCCCTGCTATTTCTTTCCACACACTTGCCACGCCAGGTACCTTTTCGCCCGATCAAAAAATTGATCATTATGAAGAGATGGAAAAGGCATGGAAGGCTGAGCAGGAAAAACAGGAAGAAAGGCTTGAGCGGAAAATGACCGCAATGTTGGAACGATCTATGAGGACTACCCTCACTGGCACAGGTCTAAGATATGATGATTTATGCATGCATCCCAATTTGGATTTACTCGAAGGCTTCAAAGTACCCCGATTCAATTTTTTAACGGGGCGGGCAATCCAAAAGTGTACCTGCGGGCCTACTACGATCAATTGGTCAGTGTATGAGACAATCAAGCGCTCATCATGAGGCTGTTCAGCCGAAGTTTGACAGGGGAAGCCTCGGAATAGTTCACGGCACAAGATATATGCCGTTGGGTCACATGGGAGGACATTACTGCTGCTTTTATGGAAAGATTCCATTTTAATATGGAGACAGTGCCAAATAGGTATTATTTGGAGAAAGTGAAACAGAAATCCACCGAAAAATTCCGAGAATATGCAAGCAGGTGGAGAATGGAGGCTGCCCGAGTACAACCTCTATGAGCTAGGAAGAACTTGTGTCAGTTTTTATCTGTTCACAAGAAACAAACTTCTACGATACAATGCTTTCAATGGCAGGGAGACCTTTCTCTGAATTGGTCAAAATGGGAGAGGCCATAGAAGACGGTTTTAAAACTGGCCGAATCATAAGCATGACTGGAAAATCCGCTGGTTCAAGTTCAACCGGGTTCATGCGCAAGAAGAAAAAGGACGTGGCTAGCATATCCCACACTCCGAAGCCCAAAAGAAGAGAAGATTTCCTGATGGAACCATATGCTTCACCTCTTCCAAATACCTACGTACCCACCCCTTACATTACGGTGGCCGTATATTACACGCAACCAACCTTCCAATCACGACCCCAAAACTACCAAGCTCCACCAAATGTCTTCCAATCACCTCCCCCAAATTACCAAGCTCCACAGCCAAATTACCAGACTTTCCTACCCATTTACCGTACCCCACAAAATAACCAATCTAATACCTACCAGAATCAACCCCCACCAAATGCCTATAATGCGCCACATCCCAATTTTGAGAAGAAACCTCCTCGGGTATTCACTCTGCTGATAGAATCTCAGACCAATTTGTTCAAAAGGTTAAGTGCGGCCGGAATGATTCAAGTGCTTCCGCCAAAGGCAATCGATCCAAAGAATCGGTTTTATCGAGGTGACCAAACATGTGCCTACCACTCCAATTGCATAGGGCACAGTACTGAGGACTGCATTAATCTCAAGTACAAGATACAAGATCTGATTGACCGAAAAGAAATTGTACTTCAAACGGCCCCTCCAAATGTGAACACCAATCCTTTGACAAATGATGGCAATGATGTGATTCACATGATTGAGAGAGAAGAAGACTGGGTCGTAGGAAGGCCCACAATCCGCAATTCTGTGAAAGAACTTGAACATACAATAGCGTCACTGTCCCTACAGGAATGCCCGCAATTCAAGGTATTAATCCCTGCACCAGTGACAGACCACATTGCTCAGGTGACTCCAGCACCGCCTCGTAAAGAGTTTGTAGTCCAAGTTATCGCCGCACATGGTATCACAAGATCAAAGAGATATTATACTCCTGAAGACCTAGCCCAAGGGGCACCTCGAAGGGAGGGTAATTAGAAAAGGACTATCACTGAAGGTGAAGATGAAGACTTTTGGCGCCGAATGCAGCCAAAGGAATACTCTACTATTGAGCATTTAAAGAAGACGTCGGCTAGGACATGAGCTTTGCAACAATGCTAGCACCAACGCCGAATGCTAGCATTGTTGCAAAGCTCACCCCAACACCGCATGGCTCTAATGAAGATGTTGGAGGAAGCTCATGTCCTAGCTGGAACAAACAGTGAAAATCTGGCCGAAATGATCGCTCATGTTATGGAGGAGCATCAAATCGCCTTCACAGAGAAAGAATTACCCAAGGAAGGCATAAATCACAACAAAGCGTTGCACATCACTATCATGTGTCGCAACAAAGTGGTAACCCGACTGTTGATTAATAATAGGGTAGGACTTAACATTTGTCCCGAATCCACCTTGACTCAGCTATGGTATGACCTTGGAAAGGTTCGCCAAAGCCACACCAACATAAGAGCGTTTGACGGAGGACGTTGTGATGCCACTGGAGTAGTTGATTTAGATATTCAAATTGGACCTGCCGATTTCACCATTGAATTCCAAGTCATGGAAATACCCGCCAATTACAATTTGCTTCTATGAAGACCATGCATTCATATGGCAGGGACAGTACCATCCTCGCTCTATCAATCTGTAAAATCTATCTGGGAAAGAGAAGAAGTAGTGATCCATGGAGAAGCCAGCATGCACAATTATCCGGACAATTCCGTACTTGTCATTGAAGCCACACCCAAAGGAACGGATTTCCATGTAGTGGAGTTAGTGGGAGCGGCCCACAGGATAGAATCCATGGAAACTCCCATGTCGGCGTTTATACAATAATTGCTTCCACCATACTTCTAAACGGCTTTGAACCCGGAAAAGGTTTAGGGAGGAATCTACAAGGCATCACTAAGCCCGATTACTCACCCTCTTTGTTACTTACATACCTGGTAATGTTTTCAAAAACGGAAATGGCTTGACCTAAGCCAGGACCACAATTTGTACTCCTAATATTTTTCAAATTAATGAAAGCCTCATTTATTAAAACTATTTTATTTATCGCATGCATGTATTATACTAACATATTCCACCTTGAATTTCTTTTTAGTAATAAAAACAATAAAGCAACCTTAAGTGTCATGACATGTTGCGAAATGAATGAGTTGGGCCGCATAGATGAAGAGGAATATAAGGAATACGATGATACCACAATGCTACCTGAGGGCCTCACAGAGGAAGTAGAACAATTGGAGAATGAGTAGAAGCCGAACTTGGATGAAACAGAAGCCATAAATCTAGGTGATGAAGAGGATGTCAAAGAAACAAGGATAAGCGCACACCTAGATACCCCTCTCAAACAGGAATTGATAAGTTTGCTGAAGGAGTACGTGGACGTCTTCGCATGGTCGTACGCCGACATACCAGGATTAAGTACCAGAATAATATCTCACAGGCTACCCATCAATGAGGGTTTTGCTCTAATAAAGCAGAAAACCCGACAATTCAAATCGGATCTTAGTATCCGAATCAAAGACGAGGTGGAAAAATAGATTGAGTCAGGAGTGTTGGTAGTGACATCCTATCCCATATGGCTAGACAATACAGTCCTGGTGCTTAAGAAAGACGGCAAGATAAGAATCTGCGTGGATTACCGAGATCTTAACAAGGCTAGTCCAAAGGATAATTTTCCACTCCCGAACATCCATATACTCATAGACAATTATGCCAAGCACGAATTAAAATTGTTTGTAGATTGTTCCGCTGGCTACCACCAGATCTTAATGAATAGAGAGGATGTCGAGAAGACAGCCTTCATCACCCCATGGGGAGTGTACCTCTACAAGGTGATGCCCTTCGGCCTCAAGAATGCCGGCGCAATGTACATGAGAGCAATGACTACCATTTTCCACGACATGATCCATACAGAGATTAAAGTCTATTTGGACGATGTCATTATCAAGTCAAGGGAAAGTTCGGAGCATACCACACATTTGAGGAAATTCTTCGACAGACTCCGGAAGTTTAATTTGAAATTGAACCCCGTCAAATGTGCATTCGGAGTACCGGCTAGAAAGTTACTGGGATTCATAGTCAACCGAACGGGCATAGAGCTAGACCCAACAAAGATCAAAGCAATCTAAGAGTTGCCTCCTCCTCAAACTAAGAAAGAAGTCATGAGTTTCCTGGGAAGACTAAATTACATCGGGCGGTTCATAGCTCAATCCACCATCATTGTGGAGCTTATCCTGAAGCTTTTGAAAAAAGACGCTCCTGTAAAATGGACGAAGGAATGCCAAGTGGCATTCGACACTATCAAGAGATATTTGTCCAACCCACCAGTCTTGATACCACCAAGGCCTAGGAGTCCTTTGCTGTTGTACTTGTTAGTTGCTGAAAAGGCATACGGGTGCGTGTTAGGACAACACGATAAAGAAGGGAAAAATGAGCGTGCTATTTATTATCTAAGCAAAAAGTTCACAGCCTGTGAGGCAAGATATACACTAGTGGAAAAAACTTGTTGTGCTTTAACTTGGGTAGCTCAGAAATTGAGGCATTATTTGTCTTCATATACCATTCACCTCATATCCAAGATGGATCCATTGAGGTACATATTTCGTCAGCCCATGCCCATCAGGAAATTGGCCAAATGGCAGATGCTGTTGAGTGAATTCGACATTGTATGCATAGCCCAGATGGCCGTCAAAGGACAAGCCTTAGCTGACTTACTAGCCGCAAGCCCGTTGGATGAGGAGCTTGAACCGCTTTGAACTCATTTCCTAGACGAAGGGGTGTTGGCTATAGAAGAAGGAGCAATAGAACCTTATACTGGCTGGAAACTATTCTTTGACGGAGCAATAAATTACAAAAGTTCCAGAATCGGAGCGGTCTTGATATCATAAAATGGGCAACACTACCCCATGGTCGCTAAGCTCAAATTCTGCTGTACCAACAATATAGCTCAATACGAAGCCTGCATACTGGGCCTCAGAATGGCGCTAAATATGGATATCAATGAACTATTGGTCATTGGAGATTCTGAGTTGCTGATTCATCAAGTACAAGGCGAATAGGCCACTACGAATGGCAAAATCTTACCATATGTGAGCCTGGCACAGAGATTGTGCAAAAAGTTTAGAAACATTGAGTTTCGACATACGCCAAGGGCCCAGAATGAATTTGCTGATGCACTGGCCATAATAACGTCAATGATCCAGCATCCTGAAAGAAGTCACATCGACCCGCTATGGATAAGCCTGAAAGAAGAACATGCCCATTGTTGCCATATGGCAACCCGTGGTACAGTGACATCAAAATGTATCTGGAAGGACGAGAATACCCCTAAGACATTACAAATGGACAAAAGAAGACCATCTAGAATGGCAAACGGTTTCTTCCTAAATAAAGAAGTGCTATACAAACGGATGCCGAACTTGGGTCTGCTTAGATGTGTAGATGCAGGCGAAGCCACCAGACTTCTAGAAGAAGTACATGCGAGAACGTGTGGACCCTATATGAATGGATTTGTACTAGAAAATAACATTCTACGAGCCAGATATTATTGGATGACTGTGGAGAGTGACTGCTACAGATACGTGCAAAAGTGCCATCAATGCCAGATCCACGGTGATCTGATCAAAGTGTCTTCAAGTGAGCTAAATGCTATAAGCTCATCATGGCCTTTCGTCGCCTGGGGCATGGATGTTATTGGACCCATTGAACCTACAACTTTGAATGGCCACCGGTTCATCTTGGTTACCATTGACTATTTCACCAAGTGGGTGGAAGCAGCGTCTCACAAATCAATAACAAAGAAAGTGGTGGCGGACCTTGTGCCAAATCGCATCATATGCAGATTCGGTGTGCCCGAGTCCATCATAACAGACAACGGAGCAAATCTGAATAGCCACCTGATGAAGGATATCTGTGAGTAATTCAAGATCACCCATCGAAACTCGACAGCTTATAGGCCACAAATGAACAAAGCCATAGAAACAGCCAACAAGAATATCAAAAGGATATTGAGGAAAATGACAGATAATCATAAGGGTTGGCATGAGCAGTTGCCTTATGCTCTACTGGGATACTATACTACGGCAAGGACTTTAACAGGGGCAACTCCATGCCTGCTGGTCTACGGAACTAAAGCAGTCATACCCGCCGAAGTTGAGATACCTTCCCTGAGAATTATTCAGGAAGAAAAATTAGACGATGTTGAATGGGTTCGAGCTCGATATGAGCAATTAGCCTTAATTAATAAGAAAAGGATGGTTGCTGTATGTCACGGTCCATTGTACCGCAGAGAATGGCAAGAGCTTTCAACAAAAGAGTCAGATCCAGACTCTTTCAAATCGGGCAACAGGTGCTCAAAAGGATTTTTCCATATCAAGAGGAATATAAGGGGAAGTTTGTTCCCAACTGGCAAGGGCCTTACACAATCCGCAAAGTACTCTCCGGAAGGGCTGTAGTATTGGTAGAAATGGACGGTCAAGAAGGCCAAAATCGATGAAGTCAGATGCAATCAAGCGCTACTATGCATGAAGACGGAGCTTCTTAGTTTGTAATAGTACTCTCTACTTCTAATCATTATTCTATTTGCTTGTATTAGTTGCTTTCTTTTGCTTGTAACTGTTTTGTAATAGATAGGCTAAACAAAACATCTTTTGTAATATGAACTACGCAATGACCTGATTTCCCCACAGTGGGATACGTAGGCAGTCCATTTGGGACCCGGTCACTCTATTAGTGAAAACCAAAATCCCATTACTTTACTTCTGAACTACGTTCGACCTGAATTCCTGCTGCGACGGGATACGTAGGCGCTCTTTGAGCTCAGTCGCATCAAAAGAAAAACCCAAGAAAACCTCTAGGGAGCCTCAAAGATAGGACTTCCCAAAGAAACAGGGACTGATGCACACCTAACTGGGGCAGAATTTATGAGAGCATCTCAAAAATTCGCGCTGTCAAGCCACTACAAAAATTCAGCTAACCGAGGACTCCAAACTGGGGCAGAAATTTTGAGGAGACCTCAAAATTTCCCAGAAGATTTGGCATAAGAATTGATGGATCGAAATTTAAACTGGGCCAGAATTTTTATGGAAAGGTCTCAAAAGTTCCACGTAAGGAAGCAAAAACCCCAATTACGGAAGAAAGGATCTCCCTCATTCAAAACGCATGTCATGACAATTAAAAATGCTTTTAATTTTTAATTTTTTTCTTTTTTTTTCTTTCACAAAATAGATATCCTTATGGTAGCATTGCAAAAAAATAATTTTTTCTGCATAATGAAAATAGGTTTATCTTTCGAATACTGGAGCTAAAGGGGTTTCGGGTCCAAAAAGCCGAATATGCGACGTCACTGGCAGCATGGATCAACTTAAAATAGGAGAACTAACCCATTTCTGATGCCGGTCCCCAGGACATCCAAAGACTATCCTCCTTCTAACCTTGCTTTATGTGCAGGAAACGTTTCGCTAAAGAAGGTCCAGACCGCTGTTAAGACCCGGCTTTCGGAGTATATGACCAGCCGCAAGGGTTGTGAAAGATTTTAACTACTACCAAGGACAAAAGACACAAAGGATAAGAAGATCAGAATACCATAAGGGTGAATATCTAGCCACGAGGGCTACAAAATGAGCGAAAACGCCATAAGAGCGAATATCCAGCCGAAAAGGCTATCAAAGGATCGAAACGCCATGAGGGTAGACCCCTGGACATAAGGGCCCACAAAGAACAAAAGGCCATAATGGAAAAATTACCGACCAATGGGGTCGTAGTAAAACAACACGGCATATCCAACCAAAAGGGTCACAGCCGGGATGAAGGACGAAAGAAAGACGATTTAGCCGAAGGGGCCATTCATAAAAATATGTCAAGATGGCTATTCATACAAGCATTCCAAGAGGGACATTTATTTCAATCTCCAAGAAGGCCATTCATACAGGCATTCTAAGAGAGCATTTTAGTTTAATCACCGAGAGGGTCATGCATATAAATTATGGGATATAACGAGACAACAAAGCGATATAAAACCGGTCATGAGACCGCAGTATTCGCTAAAAAGGGCAAGACAGTGTAAATCCGATCAGATGACTGCAATATTCGTCACCCAAAAATCACCGTTGCTTAGCAGATGGAAGAATATTCATAGCCTCCAAGGAGCAGGCTGACCAAATCAAATCAAGACAGATTGCGGAGCAAACGTGAAACTTTTTCTTACGCAGCCGGTCGAGATAAGGTGCCCATGAGAGTCAAGCTCTCTGACCAAGACTTGGAGATCACTCCTCACCATGCTCAGCCACACAAGATTTTTTTATTGCTTATGTGATTTGTTTGTTTTTATTATTCCGTAACCGGTCGGACACACACCGGAACACACAAAGGCCCTCCCGCATTAGGGATATCCTTTTCCTCCAATTGAGTTGAACTACAAGTGACTTGATTCCCAAGAACAGGGATATGTGGGTAGAATCAATGCTAGAGAGTCGGTCACACTCTCACCAATCACACCGGATTTGTCAGCTTGACAGCCGAAAAATCTGAGAATTTGCTTTAATTTGCATTTAGAAGTCATAATTTAGTCGAACTACAAATGGCCTTAATTGTCATGTAACCTGAGATATGTAGGAAACCCAGAAATCAAGTTCCGGCTATATATTTTAAATTGCATGAAAAATGAGGAAAGGGATGAGTCAGATCAGTCAAAAATTAGGGTTAGTCAAATTTCGTTGCTCAGGGATGACTTCGCCATCCCCGAACACCGAAGGGGCAGTTGTTGACACCTAATTGTTGACCTCCTAGAATTTATTTTAATCATTCAAAGTCCTTGGATTCCAAGCAGAGCAAAATACCTACCTTTTTTTAAATAAATGATTTTTTATAAATATTATTCAAATAATATTTCACCATTTAGAATGGTAAGATGATTTCAATAAATATTACAGATTATTTATAAATCAATTGTTACATTTTACAAGTTCATTACAATTACTTACTTAATTGATTTTAAATGGCTGAAATGATAAAATTAGAGGTATGTTACTCTTTTTGAAATCCAAGGAATTTTATTGATTAATAAATTAATCATTTTACTTTTCTTCTAATTATTTTTTGCATAAATAATTTGTTTTCTAATTTTCACCGCATAGGACGCGTATTTTAATTCTCAAAATTCCCTAGTCAAAGACGGAGCAAGGATGCACCTTAAAAATTAATATTTCAAAATTTTGAGAAAATTGCAAAAATTTATGTTTAATTATTATTCCGTAAAAAATTGATAATTGCAAGGAAATTATGAGTTATTTACTTTCATAAATATAATTCAAAAAGAGAAAATATGTATCCCACTCTGTCTAGTTCGGAAAACTTGGTAATTTAAACGACGTACGAGTTACGGCTCATTTTGACCGCATTTTTTTTTCACATTTTTAAATATTCTCCGAAACTATATCAACATTAGGCTTGTCTTGAAGCTAATATTTTAAATTTATGAGTTTTAAACTTTAATCAGCCTAAATAAATATTTTTATTTAAGTTTTACGCATATTTTAATACTTAGTTTTATTTTTTAACTTAAAACATAAGGTGCCATTTTTAACTTTTCAAAAAAACATGAGGGGAGGGGTATATAAAGTGGAGGGACCAAAATTATCCTTTGATAACTTCATGCCCACCTCGTCTTATTTGGAAAACTGAAGAACTTATCGTCTCCTTTCATCATCAATGGCGACTTGGGTTTAGGGTTTCATCGTGATTCTAATTTGGCCACTTCCATGGCCATTTTTGGTGCGATTTCATGTGGGTTTTTGTCCCCATCGTTTCCTCTACTGATTATCAGGTTTAATTTAACCTAATTCGTTATTTTTAACCTAAATTCAATTATGACTCGGGTTGTTGCTCGGGTCCTTGTGGGCTTTTGGTTGCCACAGGCGAGGTTTAAAACCTTTAGCCATCTTCTGCACCAATGACCCCAACAGCAGAGACCTAAGGTTAAAACCCGTTTGAATTTGGGTACAATTTTGGGGTTTCTATCCATTTTTAGTACTGTGTTACTGTCAATTTGTTATTTGTTTGTCCTATATAATATCTAGGCGTACTATTCGGCTATTCCCCTAAAATTTAGGGATTTTGAATTAGGGTGTAGTATGAATTGGCTGAATTTTTGTTTGTTTGTATGATGTAATATTTGAGTGGATAATAGTACTAATTGTACAATTTTTGCAAAAAAAAATCCCTTATCCTATATCCTAAATTTTGAAATCTTTTGAATATGAGGGGGAAATTCTATTTTGAGGTATCTTCCCTACCATTTTTACCCCTAGCTCACTAAATTTGCCTATAAATAGCAAGTTTTTGTACATTGTAAGGGACAAAATTTTTATACCCTAGAAAATACTAAGTATACTAGCCTATATATCACTATATTCCTACAATAAACCATGTATACACTATAATATACAATATACAATACTATAAAAAATACTAATATACATTACTTTATAGCCTATACTACTAAAAATAAAAGTTATTTTCTGGAAAGTTGAAGAAAAGGTTTAAGGTCTTGTTTGGTATTGAAGCTTTGGATCCCAATCTCCCTTTTGATCATTAGGTTGGCCCTAAGAAAGGTAATTTCTAATCTCCACCCTACATTGCTTTGTTTTCAAGTTATTCTATGTTGTTGTCTAATTGTTGCTGTTAAAATGTGATTATTTTGATGTTTGTACTGTCTCTGCTATGTTAATGTAGTGTTTTTTGTCAGTTTAGTGGTGTTAAATGGAGAATGATGGCTAAACTAGTCTAAAAAAGGAAAAGAAAGATAGCTCTTTAGTTTAAACCTACTGTTACATTGAGTCATTTGGGAAATTTTGAATTGTTTCTCATGTCATTGTGTTTTAAATGTGTGTTGGATCTGTTGATGTTATGAGGACCTGTGTATAGAGAAATGACTTTTAAAAAATAAAAAAGAATGTTTTGCTTATGGTTCAAATGTTTATCTTGTACTTCTTTCCTTTAAAATTATCCAAGTTTGATCCTTTTGTGTTACAAGGCCTGTTTGGTATTTGTTTTGGTGCTGTCTCCGGATATGATTTCTAATTAGTCTAAAATGGTTGAAGGTCTGTTTTGAAATTTTTTAAGGCTCCTTCCAATAGTTATAAATGGATTAGTGGCACTCTAATGACTAATAGTTTACTAATGGAGTTCTAAATAGTTCTAAAAGGCAAAGTATGGCTATACAGGGTGTTAAATGCTTGTGTCACTGGTTTTTGACTCTAAATAACTAGCTAAGTGTGCCTTGTTCTTCGACATTGTCCCACTGTTGTTCCTATTTTTTGAAAAGGGTAAGAGTTGATTCTGAGATTCTATTTGATGTTTCTGAAAGATAATGAAGTCTAAAATAGGAATAAAGTGTTGCTAATGCTAATTTTCCTCTTTACTGCTTTGACTAAAAGGCTTTCTAGGTAGTTTTGGTGTAAAAGTAAAGCATGGTAAGGTTCTAGTTGCTAATGTTTTGGTGTTTTTCTCTATTTAACTTATCATGCATGACATCAGTTTTCAAAGTCTTACACCTTCATTATGTTGTCACATTGCTGTACTTGCTTCTATATATGCCATACACTCTGCATTGTAGTCTCTTACTATTTAAAAGCCCAGTATTCCTTCATTTGACTGTGCCATTCTTTTGTTAAGTTCTGAATATGTGTGTTTGCTTGTCTGTGTTCTTGGGGAGTTTTAGAGTTAACATTTAAGATATAAAAGCATGCTACATGGGAGATTACTAAGGTAAAAGATGGGTATGCCCCTTCTTGGTGGTTTTGCCCTCTTGATCCTTGGATATATAGGAGGTATACTTTGTATAGTCAAGTTTATACTTAGTTAAAACATAGTTAAAATTAGGGTATACTAATGGACTATCTTGGGTATACCGCAACTTTTGTACTTAGAAAATTTTTGAAGAAATAAAAGGGTATATCAAGGGGGTATATTGTGTATATGAGGTTCCTACACTTAGAATTTTGAAGAGAAAAGGTAGCTGGGCCATTAGTTGGGCCTGGCACTTTGTTGGGCTATTTCAATCAATTATTTTTGCTGATTATATCTCTATTTGGGCTTCCATATGTTCTAGTTAGCATAATTTATTATTGGGTTTGGCCCAGAAAGTTGTAATTCATATTTTGGCTTTGTAATAAGTTATTTAGTTTAATTTTTGTATCTAATTTTAATTGTTGGATGTTTACTAAATGTTAAACATACCCTTTGCATCTTATACCCCTCAAAACCCTTTGGTGGATTTCCACGAGGCCCACTAATGTGTATAGATCGAGTCTACAAAATGGAGCACAATCTGGAGCAAACGTTGGACCCGAGGAACCAAAATTGCATATTTACTTTTCTATTTGGACTTGGTCAGCCTAGATTCTCTATCTCTTTTAATTGCGCATACTAAGTTATTATTTGTGCAATTATTATGTCAATTGGAACTCTTATGAGATTGTCGTATTTTAAAGTCGCCAAAATGAGTTTACTACAAAAATCAAGATTAATTTTGAGACTTTAAATGCAAATTGGAAGTGATTTGATTAAAGGACCAAAACTGTCGGCTTTGTAAAATGTGGGACTGATTTGAACATTTATAAAACCCTATGGACTTGGATGTGTGGATTGATTTGGACAAAACATTTGAGACTAATATGATTATTTAGACTTAAGTTTAAAAAAATAAAATTTGATTAAAACTTAGCAAGGGATAGAATAAAAAATGGACTATATATGTAGAATATTATATGGAATATAATACAACAACAACAACAACCCAGTGAAATCCCACAACGTGGGGTCTATATGGACTATAATAGTGTATCTAAATTATTTTCTTAAAACTATTTTCTTATATTCCGAAATATTTTTCAAAACTATTTTTTGAGTGGACTTACGTAGAGTCCTACTTAGGCTATTAGCCTAAGTGTTCTAGTCCGACACCCGACGCCCAATTTCAGGCAAAATCACGCCACTTTTTTTTTTTTAAAGTGTGTATTTATGTGAAAAACTGACTCTTTACTGTGGAAATACGAAAACTTAGGCAATTTTTTGGGCTTTGTAAATACGAAATACGAAAACTTATGCCCAATAGCGGTAAACGCCTATGACTGCGCAACCGCCGTAGCAGCAGACTGGCTGCCCTAGCGGTACCGCTGTAGCGGTGAACTTACCACTGGGGCGGTGTCGCACAGTGATTTTCCCTATTTAAGGGATCATTTCAGGAATTGTCCCATTTTTTCAAAAACCCTAAGTTCCAGCCGCCCAGTTCAGTGGGGAAGCATGAAAATGAGATTTTAGTCCAAATGAGTCCTTCTAACACCCTCCAAACTTCCTTCCACCTAAGAAATTACTCCTAAACATATTCACCTAGAGAATTATCAAGTGGGTGTTTCAAGTAATCTAGAGTTGCAAGAATGATGAAGTAGCAACATTCCCCCCTAAATTCTTTCTAAACCACCTCTCATGATCTTCACCACAAATAAGCTAATAACCTAGATCTCTACAATCATTTCCTTTAAAAATAGATTCTTGTATGGATCTTGAAAATGGCTTCTCCCCAAATACGAGCTTGAAAATGGGAAAACCTCTTAGCATTGATATAGAAGAAAACTAGAGGTAGGTTAAGACCCCCCCTATTAATCCAAATCTCTTATGAAGGATTCAAGTGGAAAGCATTAATGTTAGGTAACATGGTTGTCTCCAAACTATTTCATGCGGATTACGATGTGATGGTCGATTGAAAAAATCAATGGATGTTCGTGGCACCCGCTTGGCCATGAGGTAGGTTATGACTTTCTTTCGGTAGACTCTGGTTAGTTTTCCATATTATGGTGTTAGAAGAAATGGAGAATGCATGTATAGAAAATCAGAGATTTGGGATGGAATTCTAGGATGGTATGTTGTGTGTGACTTGTTTGTTCGGGCTCGTGGCCTGTAGACCCCTTAGGTATTGATGTGATTTTCTTGATTATTGGTGGATTTATGTAACTTGGGAGTAGCGGACGAAATCTAATTGTGACCAACGATGAAAACTATCTGTAACTCGTAATTATTTGTAGTGGATATAAATGCTAGATGGGAAGATAAAATATATCATGGTAGTGATTGATGTCCTAGTTAACTTGTGACGAATGACTCGAGTGTAGGGTGAGATCTTTGTCCTAAACAAATATGTTGATTTAGGGAAATGGTAATACCGTATATCAATTGGTTGATCTGATATGTGTTAGGACTGGCCACCTCGTTACGTGTGTTTGATTGTTTGATTATGTCGGTTTGATGTCATGTGTGGTTGGTAAATACTAACTTCTATTCGTCGTCTTGATTTGGATAGAATTGACATACCCGTTGTGGTATCCGTATAGATATATTGTTGGCGTACCCATTGTTGGTACTTGGCTTATTGTCATATGTTGGCATACCCACTATTGGTATGGTGATGTGACATGTTGTTGGCATACCTGTTGAGGTGTTGGTGATATTGAACTTGGTTGTTGATGATTGACATATGCATTGCATGCGTTTTCACATATTCATCATGCATGGCTGATACCCGGTGATGATCCGGTATTATTGATTGAGCGAAACTGATATTTGATAAACTTTTTTGCTTGAGTGATTGTGAAAAGGACGATGTCCGATGATCCATTCCGGAATCGTTGATTATATGAAACTGATAATTGATCAACTATTTACTTGAGTGATTGTGAGAAGGCCGATGTCCGAGGTTCAATTCCGGAATCGTTGATTTGTGAAACTGATATTTGACAGACTCTTTTACTTGAGTAACTATGAGGTGGCTGATGTTCGATGAGCTATTTCGGGCATCGTTGTTGCATGATCGATTCCGATGTTATTCCAGAATCATTGTTAGTGCATGGATTCTGCGGGTCCCCCAGGGTAGTGCTGGTGAGACTCCCCCTATGAGCAATTAGCCAGGGTCCCGTCTGTCTGTTGGGCAAAAATTCGGGATGGGTGACACTTAGACTTCGCGAGTCACGCTGGGTTGTGCTACCGAGACGTCGATATTTTCGTCCGGAGTACATGTATACACTTCATTTGCATGGCATGACATCGCATTCATACCATTATTGCACTGCATTGCATTTTGACTTAATTGAGATGTTGTGATGATTGGATTGTGACGATTGGATTGTGCTGATTGGATTAGGACGGATATATTCGGGCTTGACATACTTGGGTTTAGAGGCCTTACTTAGGCAATGACGGACATTTGGACTCGATTATATGTGCATTATATTGTTGACTTGTGCCTGTTAAATTAACCTAAAATTAGGCATAAGTTGTTTTTAAGTGAGGTAGGATAAAAAGGCGTTGTAACGATGAGCTCGCCCCTAAACACAAATGTACGAATTGGGAATTACATGTATGCTAAGAATCGGTGTAGGTAATTGGTTGACTTATAATTCATTAGAGAGTAGCTGTGGCCTAAGGCATATTGGCATTGTGATGAACTGTATATGGATATGTGATTAGGTTTAGTGATGGTCATCATATTTCATGAATTCTTTACCAATATGTATTACCAACTATTATCGGCCTTTGATACTTACTCAGTACGCGTGTTTTGTACTGATATTGCACTTGCTATACCCTTTTTGGGGTGTAGATTGTTTTAGGTATTTGATTGATATGAAGAGGAACTCATGGTGCCTATCTAGAAGGCCTCCTCCCACTTCATTCGGAACAGAGGATGCGTCGTCGAACGTAATGAAAATCTGAGTCAATAGCCGCTCTTATACTAGTCTAGATCAGGTCATGGGAAGTCATATCGAGTCTGTAAATTTGTGTTGCTGTAAACGTATAAACCTTGTGTTTCCTGAATATTTATAAATGGAATTCCGCTGTATTTCTTAATTATCAAATGCTTTTAATGGAATGTCATGTGATTGAAACGTTATATAAATGAGAGGCGCCTACCAAGGTGGGAAGGTAGGTGCTCGCACATACCCGAATTTGGGTCGTGACACATTTGGGAAATTTTGAATTGTTTCATATGTCATTGTGTTTTAAGTGTGTGTTGGATCTGTTGATGTTATAAGGACTTGTGCATATAGAAATGGCTTTTTAAAAATAAAAAATAATGGTTTGCTTATGGTTCAGAAGTTTATCTTGTACTGCTTTCCTTTAAAATTATCCAAGTTTGATCCTTTTGTGTTTACAAGTCATGTTTGGTATTTGTTTTGGTGCTGTCCCTAGATATGATTTCTAATTAGTCTAAAAATGGTTGAAGGTCTGTTTTGAACTTGTCTAAGGCTCCTTCTAATAGTTAGAAATGGATTAGTGGCACTCTAATGATTGATAGTTGACTAATGGAGTTCTAAATAGTTCTAAAAGGTAAAGTATGGCTATACAGAGTGTTAAATGCTTGTGTCACTATTTTTTTACTCTAAATAACTAGCTAAGTGTGCCTTGTGCTTAGACATTGTCCCACTGCTGTTCCTATTTTTTGAAAAGGGTAAGAGTTGATTCTGAGATTCTATTTGATGTTTCTGAAAGATAATGAAGTCTAAAATGGGAAATAAAGTGTTGCTAATGCTATTTTTCCTCTTTACTTCTTTGACTAAAAGACTTTCTAGGTAGTTTTGGTGTAGAAGTAAAGCATGGTAAGGTTTAGGGGTTCTCTAATGGTTCATAGTGTGCTTAGGGTCAAAAAATGAGTTTGAATTAAGTAGAAGGGGTCTTGGTTGACCACTGGTCCTCATTGTTCGTGTTGAAAGCTTTGAAGTGGTATTTTGTAGGCTTATGATTGTCTAATTGCTATTTCTAAATGCCTTGTGTTTCTGTGTTTCTAAATTATTGCATTGAAGCCTACTTCTATGTGTCTTTGATCACTGCTAAATTGACTTATCTGTGTCATTTCCTTAGTATCATGCTTAAGTTGTTTAGGATGAAAATATGGTATTGATCACTTAATTTATAATCCTAAACTTTAAAGAATGGACTACTGGTTCCTTAATTGAAAACTTAATCTAGAAATGAAGTTTTACTGGATCTATGGCCACCAGTTGATTCTCCAATGCTGCTTGATTCCAAAATATCTTTAACATGCCTAAAACTTGCATGAACTCACCTCTATTCCCATTTGTCTAGTCTGTTCTCCATTTGTTTTACCTATCAGAGTCACTATCCATGTTTGAGTGCTAAAATATAAGTAGTGTTGGGTGCTTAGCCTAGATTCTTTGTATATTTAAGTTCAATATAACCCCGAGCCTGTGACCATGTTACTTAATTCCCTTAAAACCAATTTATACTATCCTTTACCTACACTTAATATGTTGTTGGCTTGATATGTGTTCTTTGTTCTTCCTTCAGCCTAGCTGTTTCTATTTGTCTAAGTTGACCACCTACATTTATGTCTATTTTCTTTGTCCTAGTCGCTTGAATATTGGTTGATATCTTGATTAACTATTCAAGTATGATGGATGCCTGAGTCTTAAAACCTGAACAAACTATTTCTAAAAATTACTGGCACTCACTGGTTCTAGCTGATCATCCAGATCCACTTTTGGGCTTAAGTGTGATCCTTGGAAACTTGCATAGTATATATGAGCCTGTGACGTTAAATACACCATATGATTGCATTACTTCTAACTAGACTTGATGGAAACTAGCTTTGAAAACAAACACCTACATTCGTGACATTCTTTCCTGAAACCGACTACTAAGAAATATGATTTGTGACTTAAATTAGGCTATAGAACATGCTGTTTGTCTATCTATGTGATCACATGCATATTGCATTTCAACTTGACCTTTGATACCCCATATTTGCTGAGATGTTAACTTGCAATTGGCATCCTAAAACTTGACCGATTTGACTCCTTAAACCAGCTAAATGTGAATTTGACACTAGACACCGTTGTTGGAAACTGTTTGTTGTGAAAACCTTCATAAAATGAACTTAATGTTGTGTTACCTTGGAATTTAGAACCTTTTGAACCCATTCCAAGAACTGCCTTAGTGAATGAAGAGCTAGGCATTGGTTTCATGCTGAATTGAAAGCCCAGTATTCCTTCATTTGACTGTGCCATTCTTTTGTTAAGTTCTGAATAAATGTGTTTGCTTGTCTGTGTTCTTGAGGAGTTTGAGAGTTAAAATTTGAGATATAAAAGCATGATACATGTGAGATTACTAAGGTAAAAGATGGGTATGCCCCTTCTTGGTGGTTTTGCCCTCTTGATTCTTGGATATATGGGAGGTATACTTTGTATAGTCAAGTTTATACTTAGTTAAAACATAGTTAAAATCAGGGTATACTAATGGAATATCTGGGGTATACCGCAGTTTTTGTACTTAGAAAATTTTTGAAGAAATAAAAGGGTATATCAAGGGGGCATATTGTGTATATGAGGTTCCTACACTTAGAATTTTGAAGAGAAAAGGTAGCTGGGCCATTAGTTGGTTGTTGGGCTGTTGTAGTTGATTATTATTGCTGATTATATCTCTATTTGGGTTTCCATACTTTCTAATTAGCATCATTTATTATTGGGCTTGGCCCAGAAAGTTGTAATTCATATTTTGGCTTTGTAATAAGTTATTTAGTTTAATTTTCGTATATAATTTTAATTGTTAGATGTATTCTAATGTTAAACATACCCTTTGCATCTTATACCCCTCAAATCCCATTGGTGGGTTTCCATGAGACCCACCAATGTGTATAGATCGAGTCTACAAAATGGAGCACAATCTGGAGCAAACGTTGGACCCGAGGAACCAAAATTGCATATTTACTTCTCTATTTGGGCTTGGTCGGCCCAGATTCTCTATCACTTTTAATTACGCATTCTAAGTTATTATTTGTGCAATTATTATGTCAATTGGAACTCTTATGAGATTGCCGTATTTTAAAGTCGCCAAAATGAGTTTACTACAAAAATCAAGATGAATTTTGAGACTTTAAATGCAAATTGGGAGTGATTTGACTAAAGGACCAAAACTGCCGGCTCTGTAAAATATGGGACTGATTTGAACATTTATAAAACCCTATGGACTTGGACGTGTAGACTGATTTTGACAAAACTTGTGAGACTAATATGATTATTTAGACTTAAGTTTAAAAAATAAAATTTGACTAAAACTTAGCAAAGGATAGAATAAAAAATGGAATATATATATGTAGAATATTATATGGACTATAATAGTGTATCTAAATTATTTTCTTAAAACTATTTTCCTATATTCCGAAATATTTTTCAAAACTATTTTTTGGGTGGACTTACGTCGAGTCCCACTTAGGCTATTAGCCTAAGTGTTCTAGTCCGACACCCGACGCTCAATTTTGAGCAAAACTATGACACTTTTATTTTTCAAAAGTGTGTATTTCCGTGAAAAACTGACTCTTTACTGCGGAAATACGAAAACTTAAGCAATTTAAGCAATTTTTATCAAAAACAATTCATAATATTAAAGCACACTATTAGAACCCATAGGTCAACCATATTTTACGGATCCTTAATAGCGGAGTGCCTAACACTTTTCCTGAGGGATCACCAGAACCCTTACCCATACTTTGGTTAGATTAAGTTTCTTTTAAAATTTAGTCATTTTAAATGAACGCTTTTCGAATCGATTTTCCTAATTTCCTAAAAATTATGTGGCGACTCTAAAAATAAAGTCTATTTAGAGCACCATCCCGTAGAGGTATATTTTTCCCTTCTCCCGGTACGATGGACAACCATACTTCCCTAGGACACTTTTCTTTTTAAATGAGGCAAGTGAAAATACGAATCGGAAAAAATATCGACCCGCTACATAATTTATTTATCATATGGTAATTTTGAGGATAATTGATTTTAAAGTGGCTATAATTGAAGTACTCAACTAATAAGCCCAATTACCAATCAATTTGAAATCATGTCTCGGATTGAGGTTATTTTTGCAAATTTCCGTTAATTTTCTTGTGTCTTCATAGGGTGGCATAATTTTCTTGTGTCTCAGGTTTCAATTAATTATGTGTTAGCTTAATAGTTGTTTGCTAAATATGATTTGAATATGTCATTAGGGGTTAGTTTAAGATATATATATATATATATATATATATATATATATATATATATATATATATATATATATATATATATATATAAGGTAAAGCATGTCTTGTTCTAGAAAGTATTAGCTAAGAGTAATAGATTTAGTTAAGTAGGCTTAGATAGTTTCTCTTATTTATTTGAGTAAGCTATGTGTAATATCTGAATGAATAAAAGATATGAGTTTCTTAATTAGGTTAAGTTTATTTGGTTAGTTTAGATGTGATTCAGGAACTCCTGTATCAGCTTACATAAGAATGAATGGTTAGTTTAAGTTAAGAATATGTTTGGATCCTAAAACGGCTATTGTGTGAAGATGTTGGCATATTTGAATTTGACTTGTGAACCTGTTAAGCTAGGTGTAACTTTGAGTGAACTATTTCAGAAAAAGATGAAGTGTGATTTGAGTTGTTGCTTATAATTTTGGTCTATTTGTTGAGGATGATTGTTTACTTTATAGATTCATAGATGTTATTTATTTCATTAGAAAAAAATTGATTATTTTTGGTGTGTCTGAGCAGCCTTACATTTTGAACTAGACTCTGTAAATGTTGTTTCCTTTTTGGAGGAAGAGGTCTTTCTAGTCAGCTGATAAGTTGTTGTTATTGTTGTAATATGAGAAAAAGAAGTTAGAATTCTCTGTTTGCCTTGTCTAAATGAAATACTGAGATCCAAAGCTTAAAAAAAAAAAAAGAGAAATAATCTGCTCATGATTTCTTTTCCTACTTGGTATTGAGTCTCTAAATGGGATCTTATCTAGGTGTGTGAGTTTGTTGCTTCAATATGTGCAAGTGTGTATGAAATTGACAAGTATTACTTTGAGTTGTTGGATACTACTTTGAAACAGGATGAACTTCATTTCAATAACAATTTGGTTTTAAAAAATGAAATCTGGATGCTTGACTTAGTATCACAATGTTATACTGTCACTGTTTTAATCTTGATAGCTTGTGGTTACACACTGAGTTTTCTGAAAATTGGATTGATTTTATTTATTGATCCAACCTAAAAATCAACTAGGAAGCTTTGAGTCAGGACTGTGGAATTGAGTTTGATTCAAAACCCCTTTTTAGCTGAAATTAAGATGACATGTCTTTGTGAACTATGTTTAAGTTTCATGATAGCAAAGATAGGCCTCTATGTTCTGTGAACCTGCATAGTATTCACCTGCTCTGTTTTGGCATAAGCAATCTTCATATGATACAATTGTCTAAACTTCACTTGACCTTAAGCTTGGGAATCTGTCCAATGTGTTTTGACACATAAGGTAATGAAGACCTGGGTGGAGTTTAAAAACTAAAAGAAGACTAAGGCTTTAATATTAGAGTAGTTTTTTGATTACTTGTCTGTGCTTGGTGGGGTGAGCCTAAAATTAAATGGGTATCCTATTGAGGCATGACTATGCCAATACTGGAAGTTCGGAGATTCATCTGTGCCTGCCTATCTTCAAATTTAAACTGGATGGGACTTTGACTGAACCAACATTAGATGACTGGAATAGGAGACTGTTTTGAATCACTTAGTTTTTTTTTTTTTTTTTTTTTTTGGGACATTGAATGTTGACTGCTTATCTGCCACTGATGTAAATGATTGTAAATAATTGTTTGTTGATTGTTTTGTTATTTCTGTGTTTGTACCTATTTTAAATAAGACAAAGACCTTGATATATGCATGTATACCTCTATTTTACACTTAGTATACATTGGTAGGGAGACTTAGTTAGCCATTAAGGATTAAGCTTAAGTTTTCCCGGTGTCTGCCATGTTTGGGGTTCATGAAACCCTTTGAATCTTGTGCGACATCTGGAATACGAGGGTAAAAGCTTTCTTTCATTGGCTGCTCTATATCCCTATAGGTGTATAAATAGATGTATTTGGGTAGTATATACAAGTATATCCATATGACTTTGACTTATTCAAAATAACTTGTGTCAATCTTTCAAAGTTGTAATTCATGGTCTCAATTTAATTCAGTTATGTAGCCTATATTCAGCCTACTTTACTTATACCTTGATGTACTTGTCTAAAACTGGATATTAATTCTGTACTGCTTGTGTTATGTGCGCAAAACACTCTCCTTGTATTGTTGGGCCATTTCATCTACCAAAACGGGAATTGGGCCAAGGCCCAGTTCCAAGTTTAGATCGAGTCCTATTGAAGTTGAAAGGGAAGCAAATATGGTGTTGAAGGCCCAGCTATGGGTAAAAATAGCCTAATAGGCCTTTGGTAGCCCATTAGTGAAATCTCTCTCTCCTTTCTATTATTTGATTGCCTGTACAAATGTAAATTAAACCTCATTGTTAGTGAAACCCTTGTGTATGTTAGGATTTAGGAAAATAACTTAGTAATTTAGGCAATGTCGTCAAAACAAATCAGTTTTTTTTTTCGAAATGCCACGGCTTAAGAGCAGTAACCAAAAAGGGGGTCTTACTTGATTTAAGTATTTTTAAGTCTAGAAAATGATGTTGGATACTCCTTTCAAACAAAAATGATCGTATTGCTGAGTATGAGAATTATTAGAAGTTTAATATTGGTAAAATGAATCTTTCAAACACATTCTTTGAATTAGATAAATTTAAGAAAAATAATTTTTGGGAATTCAGTAAGTTAAAGAGGAATTATCTTAAACATTATGGACTTTGGCAAATTGGGACCATTGGATTTGAAAGCTTGGAGACCATTTTTTTATTGGGCCTGGAAGTCCGCCAGATCATTTAGACTAAAAACGATTGCATTTTTGGCTGAGAATATTTGGACGGGGTGATGATGGTGAAATGAGCTTGGATCTGGAATGTGTTCGACCTATGGGCTTCAAATGATTAAAATTGGACTTAATATAATTTGTATCCTTTTCTATATATATATATAATGGGAATATATCCCATATTTTGTATATATATGTAAAACAAAACCCGTAAGTACTAAATCATTTTGTTAGGACTAGAATAGTAGCGACTTTACTTGAGAGAAATCTCGGGTGTGCTCTAGTCCGGCAATAAAGTGAGTTGAACACTTGCGTGGGTTTTTCTAAATCAAAACCCTTTTTGTAAGGGGATTTTTTGTCAAATTTTTTTCTTTCGAAAGTTTTGATGTGAATAAGAATGACATTTTTTTGCGGAAAATTAAACGGTTTTTTAAAACAAGTAAATACATTAATCATACATTAAAGCTCGTAGATCAATCGTATTTTATGGATTCTTAGTATTAGGTTGCTTAAAATTTTTTCTAGAGGATCATCAGAATTCTTATCTCAAATTTCGGTCCAAAAGATTTTCACTTATTATTTATAAAAATCTTTAAATTTGATTTTTCTAGTTTCTCATAATAAATTAGGTGGCGACTTTAAAAAAATTATTAAAATTCAATTAGAGCACCAGCAATCTCGTAGTAACTTTTATGCTTTATCCGCGTAAAAGCGAACCGTAACAGATGGCGACTCCACTGGGAATTTCCTTGGTTCTAAACATAAGGGTTTCAATATAATGTTGGATACTCCTTTCAAACATAAGTATTTTTTTGAAAATACATAAGTATTGCTGAGTATGAGAATTATTACGAGTTTAATATTGGTAAAATGAACCTTTCAAACACATTCTTTGTGTTAGATAAATTGAAGAAAAATAATTTTTGGGAATTCTATAAGTTAAAGAGGAATTATCTTAAACATTACCGACTTTGGCAAATTGGGACCATTGAATTTGAAAGCTTGGACACCATTTTGTTTTTCTAGAAAATACATTGGGCCTGAAAGCCCGCTAGATCATTTGGACTGAAAACAAATTGCATTTTTGGCCGAGAATATTTGGACTGGGTGATGATGGTGAAATGAACTTAGATCTGGAATGTTTTCGACCTAAGGGCTTCAAATGATTAAAATTGGACTTAATATAATTTGTACCCTTCTCTCTCTCTCTCTCTCTCTCTCTCTCTCTCTCTCTCTCTATATATATATATATATATATATATATATATATATATATATATATATATATTGATAGATAGATAGATATGTATAAAACGAGAATATATCCCATATTTTGTATGTATATGTAAAACAAAACCCGTAAGTACTAAACCATTTTGTTAGGACTAGAATAGTAGCGACTCTACTTGGGAGAAATTCCGGGTATGTCCTAGTCCAGCAACAAAGTGAGTTGAACACTTTGGGCGGATTTTCCTAAACCAAAACCCCTTTTTATAAGGGGACTTTTTGCCGATTTTTTTTTTCTCGAAAGTTTTGATGTGAATAAGCATGACATTTTTTTGCGAAAAACTGAACTCTTTTTTTAAACAAGTAAATACATTAAACATACATTGAAACTCGTAGGTCAACCGTATTCTACGGATCCTTAATACTAGGGTGCTTAAAACCTTCCCTAGGGGATCACCAGAACCCTTACCTCGAACTTTGGTCCAAAAGATTTTTACTTATTATTTGCAAAAATCTTTAAACCCTATTTTTCTAGTTTTCCATAATAAATTAGGTGGCGACTCTAAGAAAATTACTAAAATTCAATTAGAGCACCAACAACCTCGTAGTAACTTTTATGCCTTACCCGCAAAAAAGCGAATCGTAACAGGAAGTATGTTATTAAGTTCTTCAAGATCAACATACAGGAACGCGACTTAGATCGCATGAACTACTTTATTATCAGACCAAATAACTTAAAATTAAAGACTGTAACAAACAACCTCAGGCTGACATTTACACAGAGGACATTTGCTGAGGAAACAACTAATGGTTCATTTGATATGAAGATTTTAACTTGCGTCCTTTTGACCAACCAACAAATTAGCATGATGTCGATAAGACAGAATTATTCAGCAATTCTTCACTTCCATTTCATTCTAATACTAGGTTTTGTTTATCTATGCGACTAACTTTTATATTTGTAGATGTTGTTGGTCAGGTTGTGACCCATGAAGCTGTACATACCTACAAGCAAGGAGACAACAATAGTGTTTTATGAATATTGAACTCGAAGATGATCACTAAATTTCATCCACAAATAGAAACTATACTTTTACAATATAGCTACTTATATTTTGTAAAAGAACATACCTTGAAAAATACAGAAGGAACAGGATTTCAGCAACTTTGTGGGGTGAACTTGTGGATCAAATACAATCTCACTTGAATGGATCTACAGATAAACCTTTGATTATTGTTTTGCAACTTATCAAAGCTAAAAAAAAATCAAAAAAAATAAAAAATCCTAGGTTTACCAATTTTAGTCCATTCTCTGAAGTGAATGAGACTAACTTTCACCAAGCTTACCATGGGAAAACCCGTGGCCCCAATCCTCATCGTGGCCCTAGCAGTGATCATGTCTGTGGTCGAGGGAAAAGCTATAATCATGATGATCGCCTTGCACCAAATAAATCCCTTCAAAAGAAGGATGAAAAACATGAAAAGGTGCAAAGGATAAATCTAGAAGATAAAGGGCACAGAAGTCGTGGTAGAGGACATTGGGCACGTGCTTGTCGTATGCCAAGGCACTTGGTTGAGCTTATCAGGCCTCCCTAAAAAGGGTAGAAAAAAATGCTGAAGCAAATTTCATTTCTGAAGATAATGATGACTTCATGCATTTGGATGTAGCTGATTACTTTGCACTCCCAGAAATAGATCCTTTAATCAGAGATGAATCTGTAGAAACTTATATGTTTTAATTCATGTTGTTTGTATTATCTAGTATAATCATGTTAATACTTAAAGTTAAGTCATGTTTTGTATTAGTAATCTGGTTTGTACAGTTATGCGTCTTGTAAATCAAGTGTAAATCATGTTTTGGTAATAATATTTACTACAATATTCATTTTGTGTATATTTTTTCACGTTCCTCAAATATTGTTTGGATCAATGATCGAAGATATTTGTGTGATTGATAGTGGAACAACACATGCTATATTCAAAGACGAGAAATATTTTGCTTACTTGCTTAGAAAAAAGGCAAATGTTACTATAATTTTTGGTAATTCAAAACTGATTGAAGGCTCTGGAAGAGTTATTTCTGCCTAAGGGGACAAAACTTGTTATAGAAGATGCATTGTTCTCTTCTAAATCCACAAGAAACTTGTTGAGTTCAAAGATATCCGTCAGAATGGGTATCATGTTGAGACATTAAATGAAATGAATGTTGAATATCTTGATATTACCAAGAATATCTCCGGCCAGAAATATGTTTCTGAGAAATAACCAACTTTGTCTTCTGGCCTGTATTATGCAGAAATTAGTACAGTTGAAGCACACTCTATCATAAGCCAGAAGTTTACTGATTCAAGTACTTTTGTGCTTTGGCATGACCGAATGGGTCATCCTGGATCAATAATGATAAGGCGAATCATTGAAAATTCAAATGGGCATCCACTTAAGAACCTGAAGATTCTTGAAAGTGGTGAATTTTCATGTGCTGCTTGTTGTCAAGGCAAATTGATAACAAAACCATCTGTAACGACCCTTTTGGACGTTATGAGAAATGTAGGACCACCTCACCAAATAGAACCTTTCCAAGGGTAGAACGAGCTAATAGAAACTCGGTTGTGAAAGCCTAAGAGCTGAAACATGACTTGTTTATAGTTGTTGTTCGATTTTATCGAGTCCGTCGAGGGGTGACATAGAGAACTAGAACTCCGTTGGGAATTCCGAAGCCACGAGTGGATTCGTATGACGTCTTTATGTATATGTGCATGTTTTGTTTGTGTTTTTGAGGCCTCGTATGAAATTTTGGGTGATAGGGGGAAAAACTGGACAAAAAGTCAAGCTCACTGCCTAAATAGGACCGCTGTGGTAGTGGAAGTACCGCTGCTGCGGCAGTACCGCTACAGCGGTGGGTGGACCGCTGCCAGTGGCCATCCATTTTCTCAGTGGCCGCTGTGGCGGGTGGTTGGCCGCTATGGCTATATCGCCATAGCGGTGATGCTGATTCCCTTTGTCCGCTATAGCGGTCACTTGACCGCCATAGCGGGACCGCTGCAGTGGTGAAACGACCGGTGTAGCAGTCGAAGGAAAATAGTAGCCCGATTTTATAACACTTAGTCTCCCATTCTTAATTCATAAAGCATCAACACAGTTCCCAACAAGCACCTAGCGTGAAATTCCAAGCTAGGGCAAGAAAATCTTGAGAGGTAAGTCTCATCTATCATTCCATTTGTCCTTCATGATTGTCATTCCCTTTGTGGGTCTTTAATGGTGGAATTGTAATAGAAACCCTAGAAATTTATAAACCTTTTAAACTTGATAGGTTATGGTAGTTATCACTAATTTATCCTCTAATGGCTTGGGTTAACTCCTCCTAACCATGAATTGAGTCCTTAGAACCATATACTAAGTGAATTGAGACTTAGGATTCTAATAAAAATGGAAACTTTGTCCTAATATCAGTTTGAAAGGGGTAAAATAGATTAGAAAACCCATGAATTGAAGGTTAATGATTGTAGAGATAGAAGTTATGATAAATTCACCATTAATGGATAGTCTCATCAATTGAAAAGGGTAGAAGTAAGTGGGTCTTCTTCCCCAAATTATTGTTCTTGTTTAAATACATGGTTTGTTGCTTACTCAGCATCATATTGTTAGACTTTAACCGTTATGAGGCGCTTAAAAAACAGAAGGCTCGTGCGGAGTATTTCGCGGCTTCTGCTCTGTATTCGAGGTAGGTTATAGCTTACTTGAGTTAGACTTTGGTTAGCGAAACGTATGTACTGTGTAGAATTAACGGGAGAAAGCATGAGTAGGTCTTCAGACATAGTGTTTTGGTTGGATATTAGCTAGGTTGTTATGACTTCTAATTATGTGGGCTTGTTGCCGTTATTTAAGCATTGTGAAGGTGTAGTTGTATTCATACTGTGGTGATTCAGGATGGATTTCTATTGGGTTGATTGTTATTGATGGTGGCTCGTTGCCCTGCTATTGCGACTAGACTTATTAACTTAATTGCCGTATTGTACTCAATTCTCTCTTATTGTGAAACACATCTTTGGAGGAAGGAAGTTTAATATGTTTAGACTTGGATTGTGATATACACTTATGATAGTACGTAGCTGAAAATTTGATGTATGATTTACTGTTGATGATAATGTATAGAAAAGTGGAGCTTCTTGGTCATACAAGGTTTAGTTGTGAGGCATACTTGCTATGTGTGGAAGTAAAACTCTTATGTAGCTTAAGACGGTTTGTATGATTCATTTCATGGTTAGGTTGATCCAAGTCTTGATATGACTTGTGGCTTGTGACTTGTACCTTCACTGTTGCTTTATTGCTTTGCACTGATTTACCATGTTTACATGCATGTATGCATTCATACACTCATACATGATAGAAATGGTTCGAAAACGTTTCATGGAAGACTTGTGGCATGATGCCTTGTGTTTGACATTGATATCGCAAATTGTTCATAGTCCATACATACTAATGAACTGGAATACGTTGAGACATACATTGTGATGTGAAATTAGTAAAGAAGTTAATATAATATTCTTGTTGAACTTGTGATACTATTTGATGTTTGTTGTGAGCTCGTGGTCCAATGTTCGTTCTGAAAATGAGTGGTACATGATGTGGATCTGCGTCCAAGGTTCTTCCCGGAGTGGAGGATTTATGGGCTCGTCATCCAAGGTTCATTCAGGAAACGAGAGATACATCGATATGGCCTGCATCCGAGATTTGTTCCGGAGCAGAGATTTATGCTCGGGTCCGAGGAGTGAATCCGGAACAAGTGATACATAGACACCATGGGTCCCCTGCAGGTCATGACTACTGAGCAATGACATCAGTTAGCACGTGTGTATAGTTCGAGTGATTGGCCAGTGCACGACATTGTATTACATTGCATTGCATGTCATCATATTTTGCATTGCCCAATATTACATTTTATTCTGCATTATTATACGCTCGTTTGTTTCTGATTTTCGTATGGATGTTGAATGCCTAGTGTGATATAAATATGACCATTGATTGAGTTAAAGTGTGGATTAGTGACTTCACCTAGGGAAGGAACTTGGACTTGTGATTATCAGGTTAGATTATTGAAACTTGACAGACTTGTGGTTTAGAAGCTGCATCTTAGGCGGTCACTCCGTTATGGGATATTCTGTGACTTGGATTTGAGTGTTAAGTGCCTATCTGTTTATCTTGTTGATTTTATACTTATATGCGTGAACTAATCTTAGTCGGCCTATGATACTTACCAGTACATAGTGTTTGTACTGATACTACCTTGCTGCACCCTTTTTGAGTGCAGATTGTGCTCCAGAGATTTCATCCAGGCTACTTCTCTAGCTTGAAGCTAGTTTGCTCGATCAAATCCGAGGGTGGGCTTCTATCCATGCCATGCCACTTGAAGATCTCTCTTTCCAGATGCCTACTTTCATTCCAAACATTATTCGTTTTGTATTTGAGATATATTTCATTCTTTAGACATTGTTGGTTAGAGTCCTTGTACGATGACTTTCAGATTTTGGGGGTGTAATAGTTAAGACTTCCGCATTTATATTATTTATGACTTGGTAGACTATTTATTCATTCACATGTTCATTGATTGTTTAAGTATAAATGATTAAAGAAGTTAAAAGTGGCTAGTGATTAATGGGTTAACCGGTAAGGGTTCGCCTACTAATGATAATAAGGTAGGTGCCCGCATGATCGGTAATTAGGGTCGTGACAGTTGTTATCAAAGCCTAGGTTCGTGAATCTCGTTGTACATGGACGTGTCTAGTAGAGTCTTGCAGATTGGTACGAAAAGCTCCATACCTATCTGCGAGAGGCTATAGGATATTTAGGAAACTTCCAATTCTTTCATTCTTTCGCGCTACTTCATTCAAATTGGTATCTAGACGATTCCAATTAGTATCTGCACTTCCTTGTCTTATTCTTCCACGAATGGTGAAACCTCTTTCATAAACTTTTACGCGAGCGATTTGTGGTATGGCATGACCTGGTATGGTACTAAATGCGTGTTCCTGGTTCGGACGCATGATCCAAGTTTAGTTTTCAGTTGTGACTAGAGGTTTAGTTGTATGGGTTGTAATTTAGACCCGGTTATTTTTTTTGCATAATCTTGTAAAGAAGAGAACATTGGATAGATTAATCTCCACTATTATGAAGGGAACAATTGGTATCTGACATGCTTGTCAGATGTAGGGTGCAAGGTGTACTAAATTGAAATGCGTATAAATTAGACCTCCGCTGGTCATGGGTAAGTCTGTAGCATGTTTGTACATTGACCTGCATGTTTAATTGTGGTTTTAAGTCCTTGGATAAATAGTTGGGATGTGGAGTGGAAACTGAGTAGGACATCAAGTGATAAATTAATGATGAGGTTTTAATTAACTCGAGTTCTAGAGAGAATTTAGGGTAACTTGAAGAGTTGTTGAATTTGTTTCTTCTGGGGGTGAGTTCCTTTGCCTTATCTTATGATTATCTATCATCTTAGGCTTAAATTAATGGTACAAATATTTGGGGACTAGTTGGAGAAGATGAGTTTCTATCTTAGCATTGAGAATTAAATAATAGGCTTTAAATATTAGTTAAATTGGTAATTCTTGCCTATAGTAAAGATGGGATTTCATGAAGTAGTAAATCATAAGCTTGAATCTCTAATCTAGACTAAGATTGATTAAGGATAAAAAGGGGGATCGTTTGAAACAAGAGCAAATGATTGGAGAGTTATGTTGAGGTTGTACAATGTGAAGTCGACTCGAGGATTATGTATGAATTGGTAAGTTCTAGTATGTCACAGACTATAGGGGACATTGATTGGATAACAGAAACGAAGACTCTAGTGGTTATTGTCTTACTTACGGCTGGTGAAAGATGATATTATTTATTGTACTATATTTTTATAATTACCTATGTGGTTATTGAGCTTACACATATGTTTGTTGGTTGGTGTTTCCGAGTTGTACCACATCTTGCTAAGGTAAGGCTTATTTTCGAGATTTCTGAGTTAAATTTCGTCGTATTAAAGAAATTGTGATCTTAGTTAAATTAGTTGTCTGAGTCAGAAGAGGGTTAAGTATGAACTTAGGGAAGCAAGTGTCTGAGTCCTGGTTGGTTGAGATAGATATGAGGAATAAGTAATAAATTGATTGCAGTTGAGATTTGTCTAAGAGTTGATATATTGTTATGGCTTCTTGATAATAGTAAATTTGTCATAATGTGAGGAATATTAGGATGTTAAACAGTTCTGATAGGACGAGGTGTTATGAAGAGTGTCCTAACGAATTAGTCTCGAGGAAAAAGGGTAAATGAGTTGGTGAAATAGATAAGATTGCTGGGTTTCACGTGGTCCTTTTGTAGTATTAAGTAAGTGATGGAAACAGAGAAGTTCGGGTAAGTCCGTGATAAACTGTTACTTGGCTTGAATGATTGATAGGTAAAAGGTTGACATAGTTATTATTAAACAAAGCGTGTTGAGATACGAAATCTTAGTTTACTGATCTAAGAATGATTTGTTGATTGCATTGGTGATCATAAGGGTCTAGAAAAGTTGTAATCATTAGAGGAATAATTTGAGATTAGTATGATCAATTTCGATATATTTGATGACGCATATGTGCTATAGCAATTCCTATGGTAGGTTCGAGTACATAAATATGGAAACTGGGTCTTGTAGCTAAGCTATAAGAAGCATTGACTGGTAAAAAGAACGGATAGTGGTTGGGGCGCACTTGGTGCCGTGGAGGCTTTCACGCGATTATAATGCATGTCCTTGGGTTATCGTCAGCCTTCTTACTCCCTTTCGTCGTTCGAGGTTGAACGATTGGTAAATCGGTACCTAGTGTAAGGACCCTTCCGATCGTTATGAGAAATGTATTATCACCCCACCAAATATAACCTTTCCAAGGGTAGAACGAGCTAACAGAAACTCGATTGTGTAAGCCTAAGAGCTGAAACTTGACTTGTTTGTGGTTGTTGTTTGATTTTATCAAGTCCGTCGGGGGTTGACGTAGAGAACTAGAACTCCGTTGGGAATTCCGAGGCCACGGGTGGATTCGTATGATGTCTTTATGTATATGTGCATGTTTTGTTTGTGTTTTTGAGGCCTCGAATGAAATGTTGGGGATAGGGGGAAAACTGGACAAAAAGTCAAGCTCAGTGCCCAAATGAGACTGCTGTGGCGGTGGGAGTACCGTTGCGGCGGTACCGTAATAGCAGTGGGTGGACTGCTGCCAGCGGCCATCCATTTTCTTGGTGGCCGCTGTGGCGGGTGGTTGGCCACTACGGCGATACCACCATAGCGGTGGATGGACCGCTATAGCGGTGATGCAGATTCCCTTGGTCTGCTATAACGGTCACTTGACCACCATAGCGGGACCGCTGCAGTGGTGAAACGACCGGTGTAGCGGTCAAAGGAAAACAATAGCCCGATTTTATAACACTTAGTCTCCCATTCTTAACTCATAAAGCGTCAACACAGTTCCCAACAAGCACCTAGGGTGAAATTCCAAGATAGGGCAAGAAAATCTTGAGAGGTAAGTCTCATCTATCCCTTTCTATCATTCCATTTGTCCTTCATGATTTTTATCTCCTTTATGGGTCTTTAATGGTGGAATTGTAATATAAACCCTAGAAATTTATAAACCTTCTAAACCTGACGGGTTATGGTAGTTATCACTTATTTATCCTCTAATGGCTTGGATTAACTCCTCTTAATCATGAATTGAGTCCTTAGAACCATATACTAAGTGAATTGAGACTTAGGGTTCTACTAAAAATAGAAGATTTTCCTAAAATCTGTTTGAAAGGGGTAAAATTGATTAGAAAACCCATGAATTGAAGGTTAATGATTGTACAGATAGAAGTTATGATAAATTCACCATTAATGGATCGTCTCAGCAATTGAAAAGGGTAGAAGTAAGTGGGTCTTCTTCCCCAAATTATTGTTCTTGTTTAAATACATGGTTTGTTATTTACTCAGCATCATATTGTTAGACTTTAACCGTTATGAGGCGCTTCGAAAACAGAAGGCTCGTGCGGAGTAGTTCGTGGCGCCTGCTCTGCATTCGAGGTAGGTTATGGCTTACTTGAGTTAGACTTTGGTTAGAGAAACGTACGTATTGTGTAGAATTAATGGGCGAAAGCATGATTAGGTCTTCGGACATGGTGTTTTGGTTGGATATTAGCTAGGTTGGTATGACTTCTGATTATATGGGCTTGTGCCATTATTTAAGCATTGTGAAGGTGTAGTTGTATTCATACTATGGCGATTCGGGATGGATTTCTATTGGGTTATTTATTATTGATGGTGGCTCGTTTATTACCTAATTGTCGTGTTGTACTCAATTCTCTCTTATTGTGAAACACATCTTCGGAGGAAGGAAGGTTAATAAGTTTAGACTTGGATTGTGATATATACTTATGATAGTACATAGATGAAAACTTGATGTATGCTTTATTGTTGATGATAATGTATAGAAAATGTCACGACCCATTGTAGGGCCATGCGGGCACCTACCTTTCCCACCTCGGTAGGCGAACCCTTTATTGAAATAGCACATCAATTAAATAAAGACGAATCATTTAAACGAATAGATATTTAGAAATAACAGCGGAACATCATAATATATATTTAGTAAACTCAAGTGTTCATATGATTACAACAAATACACGATTATAGACTCAATCCATTTTCCTATGACTTGGTCTAGACTAGTACAAAAACGACTAAATGAATTCCGATTTCCACTATATTCTAAGACTTAACCTCCGTCCCGGAATAAAATGAGAGGAGGCCTTCCAGATAGGCACCGCACATTTCCGCTTCGTATCACAATCAACCACCTAAAACAATATACACCCCAAAAGGGTGTAGCAAGAGCAGTATCAGTACAATCAACGCATATTGAGTAGGCATCATAGGCCGATAATGGTTAGTAACACATATCAGTAAAAGAATTCACACATAAACATGACAACAACCCAATCAAGTCATACGTCTATCTACCACACCTTAAGCATTAATTTCACTCTAATAATTCACCAGTAAGTCTCACAATGATCTCGGAACTCATATATCATTAAATCGATCGTTTCAGTCTAGTAGTCAACTCATCATTAAGACACCCGTTTTCCAACGTAACATAGAGACCAAACATATAACTAATCTTATGGATGGTCTATTGGATACCTCAACAAGTTCAATCAATGAATCCAGATTCAAGTACACGTCATTGTCTCAGTAAAGCATCTAATCCAAAATGTGCCAAGTCTGAATAAATCAATCCGAATCCAATCATCACAAGTAAACACCAAATCATCTCATACAAGCCATAATGTAATGCGATGCAAGATGTATCAATGCAATGCAATGCAAGATGAATGAATACAATGCCATGCCCTGCAAATGAGGTGTACACATGTACTCTGGATGAAAATATCGATGTCTCGGTAGCACAACCCAGTGTGACTCACGAAGTCTAAGTGCCACCTGTCCCGGATCTTTGCCTAACAGACAGACGGGACCCTGTCTAATTACTCACAGGGGCAGGCTCACCGGCACCACTCTGGGAGACCCGCGGAGTCCATGCACTAACAACGATTCCGGGATATCATCGGAATCGGCCATGCAACAATGATGCCGGAATAGATCATCGTCCATCTCACAGTCACTCAAGTAAAAGAGTCTGTCAAATATCAGGTTCACAGAATCAACGATTCCGGAATTGAACCTTGGACACCGGCCTTCTCACAATCACTCAAGTAAAAAAGTTTATCAAATATCAGTTTCATATAATCAACGATTCCGGAATGGATCTTCAGACATCGGCTTTTTCACATTCACTCAAGTAAAGAGGTTATCAAAATATCAGTTTCGCTCAATCAAAGATACCGGATCATCACCAGGTATCAGCCATGCATCATGAATATGAGAGAATGCGTGCAATGCATATGTAAATCGATCAAGTTCAATATCACAAGTACCATAATGGGGTACGCCAACAACGTATCATATCACAATACCAACAATGGGTATGCCAACAATATATCAATATCACAATACCAATGGTGGGTGTGCCAACAATGTATCTATATCACAATACCAACGGTGGGTATGCCAACAATGTATCTATATCACAATACCAACAGTGGGTATACCAACAATATATCCGAACCACAAATACCATAGTGGGTATGCCAATAATATATCCGAACCAAGACGGATAACGAGATCTAATCTCTATCAACACTCATGGCATCGAGCCAACATAATAGAACTGTCAAGCACAACACAACGGGGTGGCTAGTCCCAGCACACAACAGGTCAATCAATCGGTATACATTATTACCACTTCCTTAAATCAGCCTATTAGCTTAGAACAAGTAATCTCACCTTACACTCACAATCATTCGTCACAACTCTTTTTAGAACTCAATCACAATCGTTGGTGTATTTTATCCTCCCATTTATCAACTAGGTTCACTATTAATGGAATAACACAATAATCACATATTATGGGAATTTCTCATCATTAGCCACAATAATAGGTTTCACCCGCTACTTCCAATTCACATATATCCACCGATATTAAAGAAAAACCACATCAAAAAACCTAAGGAATCTACAGGCCGCAAGCCCGAACACCCAAATCACACAACAATACCATCCTAAGATTCCATCCCAAATCTCCAATTCCTATACATGCATTCTCCGTTCCTTCTAATACACGAATATATGAAACTAACCGGAGTCTACCGAAAGGGAAGCCATAACCTACCTGGCAGCCGAGCAGATGCCACGAGCCCACACGTTGCCTTGTCTTTCAAAGCATCTCCAAAGAATCAAACTCTATCACATATGAATTCCATGTAAGAAACCATGAATAATGATACCCATATATGCTACCTTCTATTCGATTCAAATTCCAACCCTTAATTTAGGAAAACGGGTCCCAAGGGCAAACCGGAAATTTTATGACCAAAATACCAAATTCAATACCGAAAGGTCAAAATCCATTACTTTAATCATAAGAATGCTCAATTAATTCTCAAAATCATTATTAATATGAAAACCCCCAAATTTGGGTCTAAGAACCCTAACTTTAATTCCATAATTTTACCTCTAAAAATGGAAGAAACATGTTCATATAGTTTATAATCATCAAATTCATGCATAATGAAGCTAACCCAACCAATAATACAAGATTTCAAAGCCAAGGACCCATTAGGAAGAAAACCCATAAAATCATTCTTTTAATCTTAAGCTTTTATGGAAAATTATGAATCTAACTAATCCATTCACAACGTTTCCAAGCATATTCAACATTAATCTTACTATTTATGAATACTCTAGGAAGCCAAATTGATTTTAGGACCCAACTCAAGAAACCCATTTAAAGACCATTAGATTCTAGGTGATTCTAAGGATTCTATGGTTAGAATAAGGATTAGGAGAAGAAGCCAAATGATTATGGAGCCAAGAACCTTACCTTAGTGAAGAAATAGGTAGAAAACCCTTCAGTTCGCCTCTCTCTAGCCCTTAGAACGAAATAATAATAATGACTAAGTGTCTAGGGTTTTTACAAATATAAGGCACACTGGTACAGTTCTGCTGCTCCAGCAGCAACGATACCGCCCCAACGATATGCAGATATACATAAAAAAGTGCTATGAATTCACCCGCGACCTCGGATTTCCAAAATAAGGTCTCGTTGTCTAAGTCAACTCTAGGTCAAACGATTTTCGCTTAAAGTCATATTTTCTAAAAGATGCTCCAAAACTCAAAACGACGCCTAGGGAACCATGACAACTATCTCCTCAGGCCAAAAAAAACTCTAACAAGACTCAAGAATAGGTCAGTGAGGGTAAAAATGGAAGAATCTGGATAACGACAAAATGGGTCATTATAGAAAAGTGGAGCTTCTTGGTGATACAAGGTTTAGTTGTGAGGCATACTTGCTATGTGTGGAAGTAAAGAGGGACATAGACTCTTATATTGGTTGAGATGGATTGGATGATTTATTTCATGGTTGGGTTGATCCAAGTCTTGATATGACTTCTGGCTTGTGACTTGTACCTTCACTGTTGCTTTATTGGTTTACACTGATTTACCATGTTTACACGCATGTATGTTTACACGCATGTATGCATTCATACGCTCATACATGATGAAAATGGTTCGGAAACGTTTCATGGAAGACTTGTGGCATGATGCCTTGTGTTTGACATTGATATCGCAAATAAGTGTAGAGATTTTGACAAAATATTTAATTTGATACTTTAATATAATATATCTATGACAAGATATTACATATAAATACATAATTTGTAATCTAAAAATATCATTGTCTTCTATTTTTACTTATAAGTAATTTTCAAAAGAAAAACAGGCGTTATATCACCACTAAGAGATTGGAATGTACGAAACAAGCCACAATTATAAATTTCTTCCATTAATCTTGAAGAATAATAATTTCAAGAAGATTTAAAATGTGTGTCTTAGAGTATAAAACTTTATACATTCAGTTACGAATTTATTGAAATTGTATAAATGTTTTTTAATTGATTAGTTGGGCATATGCTTTTATGCCTGAAGCTTATGCTTTTGTGCCCAGGACTTACGCCCTATGGATCTATGCCTTTCAGTTGACGTCAGAGCATTGTTTTGCACACCTTGCTCAGGACTCGCCCCAAAAAACGCATTTCAAAACATTGTTTTAGATTTAATTAGCAAATAGTAACACCATGTAATATTGTCTTGTAAATATGTATGTTAGAATTTTTAGAATTTAAGTTAAAAGAATTATCAAATATCTTTTTTTTTTTAAAAAGGCGGGCTATCCCGGCTAGGACCCGCATCCCACGTAGTGATGGGTTGGGCTGGCTGTTTTAAGGCCCATAAAAAAGATGGGCCAGCCTGGCCTAGCCCGTCAAATTTCAAAGCTTGCGTGGGCTAGCCCAGATGGGCTGGGCCAGCCGTTTTGACCGCTGTAAAATTGTCACGACCCGACTAGGGGCCGTGACGAGTACCCGATACTTGTACCGAGCACCCATTATCTATCATATTACCCTTATCTCTTAGCAAGCCGTATAGACAATGCCATTTTCTTTTCGAACATTAATGAACATTAATATTAGCAGCGTCATTATGAACATAGACTAGTAAACTTCGTTATCACTTTATACAACAACCATGCCAAACACCATATATCTAACTGTACCTGACTGACTGCACATATCTGTCTACGAGCCTCTAGACATAGTACACTTATACATAGAAAGGGCCGAGTACTGTCGTGCCCGAATATACATACACAAAATAGTACCACTGGAGTGAGGCTCCGAAACAACTGGAGCGCTGTCAAGTGCGGCTGGTAGGGCTTCTAAGGATCACGTCCACCTATCTGCTGACCTGCGCGGCATGAAACGCAGCGTCCACAAGAAGGGACGTCAGTACGAATGTACCGAGTATGTAAGGCATGGAAGATAATACAAGTAGTAACATAGAGTACAATTAATAGTATCATGGAGTCGTAGGACGTACAACGAGGTAAAAAAGGTAACCTGCACTTAGGGAGGCCCCTTTTCAGGTTGGCTGTCATGTAGGCTTGTCCTTTCTTTTCTCTTTTGTTTTCTTTGAAACATTTATTTTTCATAAACATGGAAAATGGGGTTTAAATCATGTTATATTTTTATCATATTACATTCTGCACTATCATAGCATGTCGTATCATATCATATCGTAGCATATCATGTCATGGAAGTATTATATCCTAGCGTATCATGTCACAGCATAGCTTGTCATATCATAGCATGGCTTATCATATCATAGCATGGCCTATCATATCATAGCATAGCTTATCGTATCATAGCATGTCATGTCATGGCATATCATAGCATATCATGTCATAGCATAGCTTGTCATAGCATTTCTTATCATAGCATCGCGTTTCATAGCGTATCGTGTCATATCATAGCATAGCATGTCTGGTCATGACATGGTAGGTCATATCATAGCACCGAACAATGTCGGCTCACCCACATAGCGCCGATGTAGATACGCACCGGCTCACCCATATATCCAGCGTCCGGGCACCCCGCGTCCGGGATGATAAGCCAGCTGATCAGGTGGCAGTGAAACATATTTCCCTTCCCATTCCCCCATGTATCCCTTCCCCCCAGCCCAGGTTCATATACATAGCTTGCATATATGTACATGTCTTATATACCTTTACTTATCTTATATACATATACATATTTTATATACTTATACATATCTTATATACATATACATGTTTTATACATATATATCATATAAGCACACAAGGGAGCCCAAGGAAAAATCATGTAGCCATCGGAGTGACGTAAGGTCGGTGACCTCCGATTACATTATGGAATACTCGTGATCGCTCTTGTCTCACCTCGAAGGGACGAATAATTTAAGGTGAGATGGTCAACGGAGAATAGTAATAAGGTAAACGTAGAATGAAATCGTGGGCGTCGTAGATGACAGTTCATAGGTTTGGGAGTCTTTAGAAAATAAAGTCATAGCTAGGGGATATAAATAAGATTCAAGAATTAGTTTATCACTTTCATATTCACATAGAATACTTAGCTTATAAATCTTAGTCATAGGATCGTTTCGGTAGTACTTATCATTGGCATATCCTCTTATCTAACATCATTGTTATCATTATCATCATGGAAGTCTCCTCGTTGGAGTACTTATAGTACTTATCATTTAGTAACGAAATCGGGATCAAAAGATTCCCTTGGATTCAACTTCTAGTAAGTACAACAAGACTATAAGGAAAATCCGAGAGTAATGGGCCCACCTCGGGCCGGATGAGGTAGCGTATACTATTTGTATATGATACATGTCGTAACATTACTTGTGAGGGTTCTAGGGTAATCGGGTCCCATTTGTACAAGTTCTAAGGGTGTAGGAGGTTTTTCCAACAATTGGCACACTTTCTAGTTCAATTCTAATGAACAAAAAGTGGAAAACTTTAGGTGCGGATTCCGAGAAACCGAGTTGTCCCCGAGGCTCGTACCCAACTTATTACAACTAAGACATGCCATAGAAAGAAGGGTGAAGCCTTACATACATCTTTCCGCTCCTTTAGCTATTCCAAATTCACGTTGCAATCTCGTCGAAATCTGCAAATTGGTCATTTTTACCCAAAACTCTCATTAGCATACTTAGAGTAAGAATCTTAAGGAAACACTTGGCTACCGAAATTTCGGCAGCATCTCCTCTGTACAACATTCAACATAGCCAAATTCTCAACCAACACAATCCGGGAATTCAAACCCGGCCAAACTATTAACATAATCAACAATCGCACTAACAATTCACATATTTCCTTCAATATACATAATCTCCCAATTATCAATACTTCACCAAAGTTATCAAACCTTTATTTGCGATATGAAATCTACGATGATTACAACTTCATTTTTTATTATGGAATCCATGACAACAACAATCAAACACTACATAAAAATCAATTCGATTGTCCAACACAACAACACTACATTCGGCCACCATTATCAATCAACACAACAACCAAAATACTAACTAGCACTTGCTTACCATTTCTTCATGCTTCAACACGTATACACTACTATACATACAATATACACGGCCATACATCATGTATACACGGCCACATATACATGCCACAACTCACGGCCACAACATGCATACACCACTACAATCTCTCCAAACTCATTAAACTTCCATTTTCCACATATCATTCACAACAATAACAACCAAACACTAGTTAAAACAATTGAAGCATGGCTCCTACACATACATATATGTACACGGCCATATATTATATTCTTCTACTTCATGAATTTCATCTATTTAAGCATACTACAACACATATAAACCATGTATAACATATAAAACAAGATTGAAATTCACCTTTCTTCTTCAACTTCTTCACTTGTCTATGATAGGAAACTTGTATGATTATGAGTTGTTCTTGCTCCAACAACAACTCTACCTTGTTAAGCACCCTTCACTTGGTAGGAAATGATTTTTGGAGAATTTTTGCAAATTTTTTTTGGCAATTCTTGCTCTTGGCCGAATGGCCTTTGAAGGAGCTTCCTTTTTTTTTTTTTTTTTTTTGAAGTCTTGAATTCTCTAGAAGTCTATGGGATTAAGATGACTATTAAGTCATCTTATAAGCTAATCATTTAATCCCATATGGGCTCAACCCATAGCATGGCCGGTTGGGCCCTATTTATTTTTAAAACAATTCAAGCCCAATTACATTTTGGGCTAGTTCTTGTTGTTCATGAAACATTTTTCCAACTTCCAAATTTGTCCTTCGTCTTTCTCCATTTTTTTCCACTTCTAAATTTTTATAACAACTTGTACACCAGACAAGATCAAAATTATAATCTTGCCCTTAATCTCCCGCAATTGCCTTAAATTATCCGAATGCGAAAAATGCGGGATATAACAAAAATGGTACTCAAGAAATGTTTTTCTTTATCTCCATAATAGTAATTACATTAATTATTCTACTAATAATTTCATTTGATTAAATGATTTTAGTGTATTTACCTGTTAGGTGTTTAAATAAAATTGAAAATCGTACCAAACTACCAATCAAATCAAGTTGACATGATAAATCGATTTGCTTTATCCAATTTAATTTGGTATTAACTTTTAAGATATTGACATTATTTGATTTTGTTTAATTCCTTCCTCATTGATACTTATCACTTTTACACCATATCTGAATGATATAATATAATATCATCATAACTCGTACATGATTCAAGTGGTCACGCTACTTCAAATGCAAGTCTTACGAACCTTAATTCTCCAAACCTGCATTTACCTTAATTTTTTCAGTTTTCATATCCATTCAAAATCCCTTTTATCATTATCAACCGAAAATCACCCGAACCCACTCGTGGGGTGAATCGAAATATCATACATCTTTAAAATAGCTCAATTAATCATGAAGGTAGTAGTAAACCACAATCTTAAGCATATAAAAGTTTCTCTTGCCTCAATCGAACCTTAAAACTAATCATTCCTCTAAGCTAAACACATCACATACCCAAATTAGGTGCAACAACCGATAACTCTTTAAGTAATTAAATATTCACACTCGTCCATCACTAGAGTCATTTATATTAGTCGGTCACTGTTTCCACCAGAAGCTTACAACGTAATCAAACTTACCGATCAATTCATGTTCTTTTAGCATTCACTTCTAAACAGAGTAGTCTCATAAAATCAACAAGCTCATAGCTCAAAATCACTCCTTCTTATCACTATACCCCCAGGATATCAAGTGAACTTGCAAACATGGCCTTTAGTAAAGACTACACTTGACTATTCCCACAAGAGTTAATCGCCCATAGTAACTTCTTGCCAGACGAGCACATCTACCACTTGTGCTCATCCTATAACCGAGAAAGATTCATTCGAATTCCTTTTTATTACATCCTTGTTCCGTCAAGTAGATGAAGACTCTTCACACACACCCTAATATGAAGTCCTACTTTCTCATACCTTTATCACAAAATATCATATTTCATGTTTATATGCTTTCCAAGCTTCTCTTCATAGTCTCATGAAATATTCTTCTGGCCCGATCAACTAATTCATCCAAATTTTCCCATGTCTTCAGAATATTAGTACATGTCTCATCCCATTGTATCTCAAGAAATCTTTATGTTATGCTAAAACCTGTTAAGTGTAATCTTCAAAGACACAACGTTTATCACATGGTTATTCTACTAACTGTACCATTTAAAATTGTCAAATATTTTTCCGTCACTTGTTATACCATAATGCACTTCCTCGGCTTCCGAGCAACTAAGCGCTGAAACATGGCTATCATGTACTCATTTGCACCATCACTTATACTTCCTAGGGATATCATCGAACAAGAGATTCTGAATCATAACTCCACTCAACTAAGTTTCGATTCAGAGTTGTATTCTAAGTCTAGTGACACGTCTCTTATCATACTACGCAATGTCCCATCCAGTGGTTCATTTGCGAACCCAAGAATGTTTCCTCACCATTAGTGATAGATTGGAACAGTCAAGTTTAAATCTTAACCGAATCACATGCACACGAAAAGGAATGAAGAATGAAATTTTCCTAAGCGTCGCATAACCTCTCAAAGATAAGTACAGACGTCTCCGTACAGATCTGCATGACTTTATTAGACATTACTCATGTACTCATTAGACCAGTGAACCTCAAGCTCTGATACCAATTTGTCAGGGCCCAAATTACGGATCATGATGGCACCTACACTATCCCCCCGTAGGCGAACCATCCCCAACATCTCAAATAATTTGAAATGATAATGTGGAGAAGATATGTACACTAAGTATCATTCAATAGTCTTAGATATATCGAAAAGTGCAAAAGAGAACTTACTCATTACAAAACCACAAACCTGGTCTAAGTCATACAAGGGCACTAAGAAAATCTGATACAAGTCCCATAGGATGAAATTATAACACCTCGTACCTTCGGGCGAAGGTTTGACTTGTAAAATAATAATATAACGGAACCAAGATGGGTGGTGTAGAAAGTATTCTTGAAAAATAATCAAGTCTATTACATCCCGTATCTTAGAACTAAGGTTAGACTAGCATCATTGGAGTTTAGCAGATAATTTGAATGTTTGTGCGTTTTTGCGAAAATGGTCGACAGGCCTACTTCAGAAACCCGTAACCCCTTGATTTGTTGATAATTTTAGAAAATTTAAAACATGCAAGTTGTAGCTCTTTGAAATATCTTTCCAACGGTATCTTATGGAGCTTAAATAGAGCTTTGTGCTAAGAGTTATGCCTGTTTTACTAATGCTGGTTGGAGCAGAATTTTTAAATTTTGGGTTATGTTTTGAGCCTTTTCCTACTCGAATTGAGACTCCTTATTTATTATTTTATGAAGTAAAAAAGTCCATAACACTATTATAAACCCTAATATACTATTCTTTATCTCTCCACCTCCATCTCTAAAGAACCTAGGCACTTCAATCTTTCAAGAACCGCAAGAAACTCATTCTTGCAATCAAGAAAAATCAAGAAGCCTTCAAGAGTTTGGTTTGGCAATCTAGTTTCCTAAGGTTTCCTCCAAGGTAAATATTTTAATCAAGAACCTTTGTATTCTACAAGATTTCATCGTTTCTAAACACTAGAATAAATCCAACCATCCCGTTACCCTATAAAATCAAGAGTTGTAAAGAGTTAGAGAAAACCATAGTATTTTATGTAGACTTTTACTCTGACCAGTCATATTCAATTGGCCTTTCCCATTAATGTAACCGTTGGATCGAGCCCAAATTTTAAGTAAGTGGTCATAACATATAGTTCGGAAATATGAATGGTGGAGATCGAATTTCCAGGTCAGGATCAGTGTGGTATGAGCTATGAAAAGTAGCTACGAAAAATGGTGAAAACTCTTCTTAAGGTTTCAAATTCAAAGCTTTTGGAATTCTTCTTCAAGATTTAGACTTTTCTGAAGTTTTTTGAGCGATTGAAGTATGTAGGGTTGCTATCTACGTGTGGAAACATCTTTGTTCTTCCCACTCCACTTCTTCAGTAAAGTATGAAGTTATACGAAAACTAGGGTTTTTAACCATGCTTATGATAACCCTAGGTCCATGTACCATGCTATACTAAGTATTGAAGTATTATTAATCCATTATTGAGTTCTTGATATTTTATTATGATTATTGAGAATCTGTCCGTAATCCATGAAAACCCATACTTTGCATTCCATGGGTTCTTACATGCAAGTTATAATTTAGTATGTTTATTTTCAAGAAAATACTCTACATGCTTTACACGTTTTCATGCGAGAATACTATGAAGTGATATCCATGTACACGTAAGTTATGATTTATGAACCTTTTTGGAAGGTAGTCTTTCATGAGCGGCGTAAGAGTGCCGCCTATTTTCCCTGTTCATGTTTTTTTTTTAGGAGTTGCACTAATTACCGAGAAGGCTTCAAGCAGCCTGAAACTACCTAGTCACCATAGGATAAGGATCGCTTCGCCCATGTTTAGGACGATTCCTTAATAATGATTGGATCCCTTTATGTTATAACTAAATCGCACTTCCTTGGCAAGGTGTGAGTGTTCTGCTAGTAGGACGCATGTACCAGACCATATTGTCGGTTATATTTATTGCTCTCCCCACTTATAATGTTTTTCACATACTCTCTCTCTCTCTCTCTCTCTCTCTCTCTATATATATATATATATATATATATATTCATGTTCATGTCCAGGTTTCAGTTTCACTTTTTATCATGTTATTTCATGTCCTGTGTTATTTCATTCAGTTATTTTACATACCAGTACATTCAATGTGCTGATGTCCCCTATTGCCTGGGGGCTTACATTTCACGATACAGGTACGAACTTACAGGATGCCAGATCTACTCTATAAGATCATCCACGTATCAGCTTTTGGTGAGCCCCATCTTCTTCGCGGTTTAGTCATTATTTACTTTTATGATTGTTATGCATTTAAGGTATGCTGGGGACCTTGTCCCAGTAAGAATATTTAGCAGTTCAGACTCATGTTAGAGGTTTCATAGACTAGAAAGTTATGTTATGTCAGATGTTCAGAGTCGTATAGCCATCTTTGGCTCATTATCTATGACAATCTATATTCATATTTTTAAACAAGTATTTTATTTAATATTTATGATATCCCATGTTTAGGCTCATCATGTTTTTATGTCATATTCCGCTCATGGTATGCCTCATGATGATTCAGCAAGCCATGTGGTTCGCTCGGTCACATGCAGTAAGGCACCAAGTGCTGTGTTACGTCCAGCCATGGTTCGGGGCGTGACAGAAATAAAACTATTTGTGGAAATCAAATTAGAAAACAAGTAAAGCGGAGAGGTCCAGGGGATACGGATCAGACGTATAGCTCACCCTAAAGGTCTCAGAAGCTGTACATCGGGATCAGCCACGAGGTCTCGAACTGAAGCAAGGATCTATGTCTGCACAAAGTACAGAAGTGTAATATGAGTACAACCACTAGTACTCTGTATGTATCATAGGCCTAAAACATAGAGATAATACATACAACATATAAAGACTGAACACACAACACATATAATACCGAAAATTCATATCTCCAAATCTATGCCACGGGAATTCATGCTTCATCTAAACACAACAGATAAGCATATAGTTGAAATAGAATACGTAGGAGGATGAATGAATGCAATGTAATGCACTGGCCAATAATAAATTTTGGTACACACATGCTAGCAGTTATTTAAAAATCAGGGAAATGCTGCCCGTTTCGTTCTAGAATCAATTTATTGTTTGATATACGTAATATACTAGTATCATCTAAGCTTGTAAATGCCTTCCTTTGTTACAGTATTAGAGTACTAGTTCGACGGGTTCGTTGTGGGATTTCTGTCGACGACTTGAGGTATGTTAAGGCTAACTGTCCTTCTTTTGGAATGATACTTATGAACAAAACGTAAACGTAACACTACTCCATAATGATTCTACTCTTAGAAGCTAGGGATATTACATGTTGATTCATGTTCTAGAATATTGTTTTCAGTAAGTCCTTCTTCAGATTCATTATGATTCATAGAGTCATTTTTTGATGAAAATGCTATCTCATAATGACGTTCGGAGGTGTAATGACCTTACGTCACTCCGACAGATTCAGGATGTACTCTTATCATATATATATACAGACCTATGACCTCTCAGGCTTTATATACGCATATATTATGTACTATATATATGGGGTATGGGGAAGGTGACGACGTTGTATACGCACTACCACCTGATCAGCTGGTCACATGATGATGCCCACAGAGGCTGATATGATATGATACGATGGGATGCCTGTAGAGGTGTGACAGGCATTATATACGCGTATATATGTATGACCCAGAGTTATATACGCATACATGCATGCACACAGTACTTATGCATTTCATTGGCTTTTAGAGGCAGTTTAGACATACAGGTTGCATTCATTTCATCCCATGTACTTTTATGTCTCTTTCATGTTATTTTCATGCCTTACATACTTAGTACTTTGTCCATACTGACGTATTTTTTCTCGGGGGGGGGGGGGGGGGGGGGGCTGCATTTCATACCCGCAGGTTCAGGTAGACAGTTGACGATTCGTCCCTGTAGGTTGTTGTTCAGCAGCTATTGGAGCAATCCTCTTGTTCCGGAGTGGTTGTTGTGTTTTTGGTACGTTATACTTTTGTGTGCATACAGGTGTGGAAGGGCCCTGTCCCAACCTTATTATGTCTTATACTCTAGTAGAGGATTGTAGAGCGTCATGGTCTAGTTAGATGTTGTATGGCCCCCTCGGCCTATAATTTTGTTGTGTAGTATTTCATGATGGCCTTGTCGGCTTGCACAGTTTTTGTCCTGCATAGTTGTATAGTATGTCTTTTTGGGCTCATTCCTTTTTTAGCATATCTCTTTTATCATCTAGCAAAATCCTGTTTGATGACCCTCGTGGTCCACTCTTGTTTATCATTATGATATGGAAGTATGTTTGGAAGTGCTCGACAGGTAGGGCCCAAGTGCTCGTCATGGACCTCCGGTTTGGGTCGTGAAAAACTTGGTATCAGAGTAGCTGCATCCTACTGGTGTCTACAAGCCATGTCTAGTAGAGTCTTGTTTATAGTGTGTTGTGCACCACACTTATAAACATGAGGCTGCAGGGCATTTAGGAAGATTGTCCTTCTTTCTTATCTTAGATCGTGCGGTAGAGCAGTATCATCAGGATTACACTTCTAATAATGTACTGTGATTTCAGCAATGCCAGTGATGAGGAGAGCTTCAACTATCTAGAGAGGCAAGGCTGCGACAGATGAGGGTACCAGTCAGGTGCCATTAGTAGATGTGGGCCAAGATGAGTCCAATAGTGAGGCCCTACCTCATTTTTCTCAGAGCCCTTCCGTTCCAGTGGATCCCAGAGGGGCTACAACTACAGTAACCCCAATTCCTCCACATGATGCATCAAGCCAGGAGATGCGAGATGCTATTCATTTATTGTCTCAGTTAGTGTCCACTCAGGCATAGCGTCAGGGTACGGGTATTGTTTATGTTGAAAGGGTTGTTAGTGCCAGGGTTCGAGACTTCATTAATTTGGACCCTCTAGTATTCTTTGGATAGAAACCAAACTAGGACCAGTAGAATTTTATAGATCAGAAGCTAAGGACATTAAGGGTAATGCATGCTTCTGACACTGAGTCAGTAGAATTGGCTTCCTACTGTTTGCAAGATATTGTAGTCCAGTGGTATGAGACATGGGAGTTATCTAGAGGGGCTAATGCACCCCCATAAATATGGCACGAGTTCACATAAGCTTTCTGATACAGGCTATGCGTCCACCAAACATTATATCAGGGACCTGGTTGTGTGCCAGTTCCCTTATGCAGTGCAGTACAAGAATCAACACAAGATTTTTATATGGAAAATTCCTTGTTCAAGGGATTAAAAACCACGACCTACTCTAGTAGGATTTCAACTCCACTAACCGAGCAACTCAGGTTACAACTCTATTGCAAGCTAGAAGTTAACTCGCATAACCCCTCACCCTTACAATAACAATTATGCAACCCTCACACTTGACTACCCCTAGCCAAGCATACTAATACACCTAGAATCGCTCTAGCGTAGTGTACCACTCAAAGGTACCCTTTGAAAATTCACCACAGTGACTAACTCTAGCCACACACTAATACAACTAAGCTAATTCTAGCCTAGTGTACCACTCAAGTGCTTGTGGAAGCAACCTTAAGAATTTAGAACACCTACAAACAACTTCTTTTTATGGAAGAGTAGGTTTACAGTTTAAGCACAAAAGATACACACTCAACAACCTAAGGACCTAAAACATCTTCACTTCTGGACCTGGTCCTTTAGGTTGCTAAGGCTCTGTTCTTGAGGAACACCTTGAAAGGTGTAGACTTGCACTCTATTTAGAGCAATTTTCAGATTGTGCAAGAATGAGTCTTGTCTTGGAAGATGATCTGTTTATATGCATGGAGAGAGAGAGAGAGAGAGAGAGAGTGTAGAGATGACCACTCATGAAATATGGACTGTTCATCAATCAGCCTTGCTGAGGTACTCTTGTACAACTGCATTGTACTTTTCAGACGCACACTTTACAGCTGTGGATTTGGATTTTCAGCTTCAGTAACCATAAACTTTATCTAGAGGAACTTGGTTCCTCATCTATTCTTCGAACAAGTTGTAAGTACTTGATATACTGCTAGTGGCTCCACAACTGCATTTTTGGCTGAGTAGGCTGGAGACCTGATCCCATCTGGTCCTTCTGAATCAACTTATCTAGTCTCTCATAGACGAGCAAATCCTGCAGGCATCTGATCTTTCAAGGAACATGTTAGAATAGCAACATATGAGATATCATAAAGTCAACCAAATTCAGAGAAGTGAACCTAATTGTATTTGGTTCCTTAGGGTTTGTCATGTCATCAAAACATATCAGTTCTTATCAATTTCCCCTTTTTTGATAATGAAAATGCTACATCCTTTGTATTCCTCCTAAGGACCAGATCCCTTAACCAGATACCATATTTGTTCCCCCTCAGGCTCGAACCTCGAGATATATAGTAGTATTCTGGTTCTTTGAGTAAGGTTTGTCAAATCATCAAAACATGTCATGACATATCAATTGCCCCCTTTTTGATGATAATAAACTCATAGACAAAGTTTCCCCTGAGAACCAAATTCCCACCTGTTCACCCTGCGGATCAGACCTTCACTTGCCCGGCTTGCAGTCCTCTTTCCCTTTATCACCGTTCCCCTCATCTTCCATACATTTCTCTCCCACATATATCTATTATATTCTTGAGACTGTGAGATGTATAGAGAGGCCATATTGAGGATCGGGTCCCTCTTTCTCTGGTTTCACCAGGTTTGACAATCATCAAAATATATAACATATAGTCATTTTCCCCATTTTTGGTGATGACAAACTTAGAGATTCTATTGATATGCTGCTCTCTCCCTCATTCTTCCTCATTTTTTATAATCTCTTTCCTCCCCCTTTATTTTCTTCCCCCTTTTGGCATAATTGAAAAGAGTAATAAAAGTAGCACAAGCCAAAAAAAATGTTCAGCAGCATTAACTCATGGCCACTAGAATAACATATAAGCAATAATAATAACAACAAGTTTTAAGATCATTGCACAAATCAGAGTAATTGCCTATATTAGATTAAGCATATCAAAACCATGGTAGTCTTAGTTAGTACAAAATGTGATGCTTAAACTGTCATGAGTGCCATAGTCATTAAGCGATGGAATACAAAGGGACAGATCTTTAAGAGGACTAGAAGGGGATCAAGAACTAAAGAAGAGTGGGGCTAGACAAAGAATTCCACTATCTCTTATCTAAGCGTTGGCTTCCTTTCAGCACCACTGAGACCTGGTTTCTCTTTCATTCTTGAGCATTTTAGTTTCTTCATGATTACCACATCATCCTCAATGTAATATTGTGTTTCCATCCTTGTCTGCCATATTAGGTTCATTGTGATTTGCAGGAAGCAGATGTGTATGATGTCGCTTCTGCACTACCACAAGTGTTACTTGTGACAGATGCCTTTCTTCCAATGGATTTCATACCTTGCAGATTGCATCCATTTCTTCCCTAATAGGTTCTTTCCCCTTCATCAGTTTAGTCATCAGATCCTTTTGAGTTCCTTCGCCGCTTTTTTTTTCCTTCAAGGCCTCTTCAAACCCCTTAACAATTTCAGTTCCACTTTCCATGATGTTAGATCTGTTTCTCTCACCCTCATTGAGAGTCATCAAGGAGAAGGTCTACACAGGGCTCATAGAGTCCTTTATTTGTTTTAAAATGATTGATGGAAGTGGGGCTTACCAGAGTCAGACTATTTTTGGGATCTGGTAGTGATCTGGTGGGGTTTAGATTCTGTCGAGTGAGGAAGGACGATTCAGATTTAAGATGTGGTGTTTTTTTTTTAGCAAGATCTGAAGAAGGAAAGGTTTTCTTTTGAAGTACGAAGAGGTTCAGGATGGACAGGCATTTAAAGAGCTTAAATTGGAATAGGAAGAGTCTTAATGACATGGAATTCTAGACAGTTCGAGATATATTAAGCACTGAAGAGACTACTAACCTGAGTCATAGACCCCAGGTCCCTTAACAATTTTGAAAACAAGGAAGAGCTCTGAGATGTGCAATGTCATTTATGCTTGTGCTATCCTATCCCTGCCATGTGTGTGTACCTGTAACTTTACAAGAGTGAGTTAGATGCCACCGAAAAACACCTTTTAACATTGTACCTTTCTTCTTAACATAGCCAAGCCTGAAGAAGTTAGAGGAAAGGAAACAAGTTGAGCTCGATCAAACCCATCTCTTACAGATTGCTTCCAAAATACTTCCTGTTTAGTGTCATTTCAAAAGAACACACACCCACATGAAGGTCCTTGAATGAGGAGAATCATCCATTCTCTAAGTTATGTGCTTCGAGCAGTCTCCTTTTATGTAACTTTTTTACTGCCTCTTCTCACTCAAGCCTGCAACCATATTCACTTATTTGATCTTGGAACCCAAGATATCTTGGGTCTTATACAATGATAGAATAAGTGAGTTTGAGCTTCTTTTTGTCCAGGCAGGCAACACCTTCATCCTTTTCTAGAAACTGGGTCGGTCAACTCTTCGCTTCTTCTCAATCTTTTGACCAGTCCTAGATCTAGCCCTGCATCTTTTTATAGGAACATAAGGTCCATCACAAATGATGTCCCATATCTTAGACAGCCATGAAAAGTTCTGCCTTCTCCCCTTCCACTATCTATGATATTCTTTGTTGGATCTTGGTGGTCTTGTGATAGATTTTTTTTCTCCAGATTTGGTGAAATAGCCATGATGGAGATCCTTTCTAGATGTTAACCTTTTGAAAAGAACCTGCTCCAATACCAATTGATGCAGGCTATGAATCCACTAAACAGTATATGAGGGACCTAGTTGTGTACCACCTCCCTTATGCAGTGCAGTACAAGAATCAACACAATATTTTTACGTGAAAAATTCCTTGCTCAAGGGATTAAAAACCACGGCCTACCCCAGTAGCATTTCAACTTCACTATCCGAGCAACTCAGGATACAACTCTATTGCAAGCTAGAAGTTAACTACCATAACCCTACACCCTTACAATAATGCTTATGCAACTCTCACACTTGACTACCCCTAGCCAAACACACTAATACACCTAGACTCACTCCAGCCTAGTGTACCACTCAAAGGCACCCTTTGAGAATTCACCACAGTAACTAACTCTAGCCACACCAATACAACTAAGTTAACTCTAGCCTAGTGTACCACTCAAGAGCTTGTGGAAGCAACCTTAAGAATTTAGAACACCTACAAGCAACTTCTTTTTATGAAAGAGTAGGTTTGCAGTTTAAGCACAAAAGATCAAAGACTCAACAACCTAAGGACCTAAAACATCTTTAGTTCTGGACCTGGTCCTTTGGGTTGCTAAGGCTGTTATATCCCGTGTTTTGCGTATTCGGATAATTCAAGACAATTGCAAGAAGTTAAGGACAAGGCTATATTTTGATCTTGTTTAGCACACAAGTTGTTTATGAAAGCTATTGATGTGGAAATATTAAGAAAGGCTAGGGGTAAAAAGGGGAATTCACAAGGTGGTCTATGGTAATATTGAGGAAGGCTAGGGGCAAATTTGGAATTTGGAAAATAATTTTTCATGAATTCCAAAACAAAAAAAAAATAATGGTCTTGAAGAAAAAAAAAAGCCAAGTGGGCCGTCCAAGTATGGTGTGGGCCAAGGCCCACATGGAGGCATAAAATAAATAAGACCAAAAGATGACAAGTTTGTCATATTATTCATCTTTTATACTTGGAAATTTCAAGAAGCTTGGAGAAAGAAAAATGAGAAGGCCATTCGGCCATGGGAGAGCCAAAGTGACCCCTTGAAAATTTTGATAAAAAAAATATTTTCTTTTAGCAATTCAAGCAATTAGAAGGCCCTCTTTAACGTGGGATAATTGTTGGAGCAAGTAGATCATTCTTTGTTGCAAGATCATAACCCTAGCCAAGTGAGAAGTTAAGGGAAAAAGGTAAGATTTAATCTTCTTTTCATATGTTATGGATGATGGTGTATGTTGTGGTATGTAGAAATGAGTGAAATTCATGAAGATATGGATGTATGTTGTGGCCGTGTATATGTGTGTTGTGTAGGAATGATGAGTCAATTATTTTATCTAGTGTTTTGGTTGTTGTTGTTGTGAATTCTATGTTGATAATGAAAGTTTGATGATTCTAGTTGAAGTTGTAAGTGTTGCAGAGTTGTTTTAGAAGCCAATGTAATTTGAATGTAGTTTCTTGTATTTATGGAAAATAATGTTGTTAGTGTGTGAATTGTTGGTGTAGTTCATGAATTTGAAGGAAGGAAATGTGTTGTTATTGTTCTTGTTCCATTTGGAAGGTTTCGGGTGGAATGGCATATTGGTTGGATTATTTTTAATATTGTGCGGATTGTTTGAAGTGTTCTTGAATATTGTTTGAATGGTTTCGGTTAGTGCTTGAATATATGGACAATTGTGAGTTGAACGTAAATGAAACGCCGTCGAAGTTGTAGAAAGAAGTTGCTAGCGTTAGTATGCTTTTTGAATTGATTGTGGATATTGTTAGAATAACTGTTGGTATTGTTGTTGATAATTTGGCCGAGTTAAATTCTCGAATTTGTTGTTGATGATTTAGCCGAGTTGGATTCTCGGGGATGGTTGTATTTACAGGGAAAATGCTGCCGAAATTTCTGTAAATAAAGTGTTGGTTTAGAATTGGACTCTTAAGTGTTTATGGCTAATGTTTGGTATATACTAATATTATTGTAGATCTTGCGAAGCCAAAGACTTAAGTTCGGATTAACTTAGAAAGTGGGCAAGGTATGTAAGGCTTACCCTTTCTTTCTTTTGGCATGATCCTTATGAAACAAGTAGATGACGTATATGTATGACTTCAAAGAGATTCCTATTCTTAGAGCCACTAGGATGGCTAACGTTCTTGATTTCCATAAGCTGTTTCATATGGTTTTGATGCGTATCTATGATGTCCGAAGTTCGGTTGATATGTTTCCGAATGGCATTCGAGAGATAATTGATATGACTAATGTCTTGGTTTTCAAATGATAGCACGTTTGATTATTCCATCGAGTCTTTGATACATTTTGATACGTACATATGGTTCCAAAAGCTCTATCTGATTTGATCCATAACGACATTCGAAAGGTACCTAACATGATTGTTGCTTTGATTTTCCAAAAAAATGGCTTCTGAAACGTTCGTAGAAGGTTCTGTACTTCAAACGCTCATAACTTTCTTATACTTAATCGGATTGACCCGAAACTTGTTTCTGAGCCTTCAGGTGTCGGTAAGTATACTTGTCCATCGAGTCTTAGAATTGATTTATATGCATATGGTTTCTCACTACTCTGCTCGTGCATACTATTGTTATATCGTTCGCCGAGTCCCGGGCCAGTTATGTCATTGTGCGCACTATGTTATACTCGGCACTAATATATTATATTTATGGATCGGGCCGTACGTTCCTCGGCACTAACATGTTATGTTATATATGGATCGGGCCGTACGTTCCTCGGCACTAATATATTATATTTATGGATCGGGCCGTACGTTCCTCGGCACTAACATGTTATGTTATATATGGATCGGGCCGTACGTTCCTCGGCACTAATATATTATATTTATGGATCGGGCCGTACGTTCCTTGGCACTAAAACGTTATGTTATATATGGATCGGGCCGTACGTTCCTCGGCACTATTATATTATATATGGATCGGTTATATTATAATCTATGCTTATCATACGCCGTAGAGTCAGTTTCTGTTATATAGAGTTATGTAGATATTCTCAGACGTTAGTCACAGATGCATTATATCATCGAGACTGGTTTTCATGATTCATCTGCACTTGATGTTCTTATGCCTTACATGCTCAGTACATATTTCGTACTGACCCCCTTTTCTTCGAGGGCTGCGTTTCATGCCCGCAGGTACAGACGCGCACATGAGTGACCCAACAGCTTAGGACATCTACCCTGCTGCTTTGGAGTGCTCCCTTGTTCTGGAGCCTACATTTTGGTACAGACTCTTCCGTTGTATATATGTATATGTATATTCAGGGGTACGACGGGGCCCTGTCCCGTCATATGATTCTGTTGTCTTTGTTAGAGGCCTGTAGACATGTATGTGGGTCATGGGTCGTTATTGTTTGGTTATGTCTGTGTGATATGCTTCTCAAGCGATCCCATATGCTATGTCAGCCTTAACGGCTTGTATGTGTGAATACGTATGTATATATTTTGGGCGATATGTTTTACGACAGCCTTGGTGGCTTCTGTATGATATGTATGTTATATGTGACCGCTTAAGACGACATCTGATCTTTGTATCTATATAAGTCAGTGTATGCCGATTCTGGTAAGTGAGTACGTCTGGGTGTCCAGCTTGGGCACTAGTTGCGGCTCATAGGGTTGGGTCGTGACAAAAGTGGTATCAGAGCGGTTTGTCCTCGGAATGTCTACAGGCCGTGTCTAGTAGAGTCTTGTTTATCGGCGTGTTGTGCACCACATCTATACACAGGAGGCTACAGGACATTTAGGATGTTACCCTTCCTTCTTATCTTAGATCGTGCGATAGAGCTGTATTATTAGGATGATTCCTTCCTAACGAATTGTAATGTTTTCAGCGATGCCTCCGAGAAAAGCGACAGCTGCCCAGAAGGGCAAGTCAGCGGCAGCTGGAGAGACTAGCCAGGCCCAGAGATTGTTATATCCCGTATTTTATACATTCGGATATTTCAAGGTAGTCGTGGAATGTTGAGGGTAAGCCCATTTTCCATTTTTTTTTAATGTGCAAGTTGGTTATGAATATTATTTTTGAACATTATTAGTATGGAAATATTGAGAAAGGCCAAGGGTAAAAAGGGAAATTCGCAAAATGGTTCATGGTAATATTGTGGAAAGGCTAGGGGCAAAATGGGAATTTCACAAAAACTCAAGAAAGTTCTTGAAATAGGCCAAGGTGGCCGGCCAAGGTATGTTGACCCATTATTTTAAGAAGCTTTAAGAAAAAGGGAGAAGGCCCATGTGTCCATATTTTTTTATTTGAGGGACTTAAATATAAATATAGATAAATGGTGGAAAAAGAAGGATAAATAAGACATATTTTTCATCTTCCACCCCTTAGAAAATTCAAGAACTTTGGGGAGAGACCAAGAGAGCCATTCGGATATGCCATGGCCGAGTAAGGCCTTGAGAAAAATTGATCAAAAAAAATATATTTTCTCCTAGCAATTCCACCAAATGGAAGGTCCTCTTTAACATGGAGTGGTTGTTGGAGCAAATAAACCATTGGTTCTTGCAAGGAGCAACTTTAGCCAAGAAGGAAGATAAGTGGAAAAGGGTAAGAATCAATCTTCTTGTATATGATATGGATGATTATGTATGTTGTAGTATGTAAAAGTGGATGAAATTCATGAAATATGGGAGTATTGGTTGTAGCCGTGTATATGTGTGTTGTGTAGGAATAATGAGCCAATTATTTTATCTAATGTTTTGGTTGTTGTCGTCATGGATTCTATGGTGAAAATGAGAGATTAATAATTCAATTGAAGTTGAAATTGTTGTGGCCG